>NW_024344240.1:4835790-4842939 GCF_902729225.1 Pteropus medius | reverse complement strand
GCGGGGGGTGGGGAATGGGGCAATCAACCACCAAATTATAAAGACATTAGAGAAAATTGAGCCAGTAATACTAAAATAACGTGCAAGGACATAAAGTTTAACTGAGTAGGAAGAGAATCCTAACATAGACATTATAGAAGAACCATCAATTTCTATGAGGATAACGCAGGCCGTGAAAGAACAGATGACATGAACAATTAGCTGCACATAACTCTACAATCTAACAAATACAGCAAGGCTGCTGAGGAAAAAAATATTGACAGTGAAATTGTCTAGCGTATCAGATATTGGTATGAAGAAGAAATAAATTAGATCCAAATGTCACACCATACACTATTATAAATAAAAGTGTAAAATGCACATTAAAAACTATACATGTCAGAAAAAAATAGAAAAACAGATTCGTAAAGTGACATGGGTAAATGTATTAAAAAGAAAGCAATGAAATCCCAAACTGACAACATACCTAATAAAAGTTTCAAATTCTGGATATATAAAGAACAGATAAAAATTATGTCGGTGCTCACATTTCACTGGCATTAGAAAAGAAATATAAATCAAAATTCAGTTACCACTACACAGCTGTGAAAGCCCCCATATTAAATACTACTAATAAGAGTCAAATGCTGAAGACAAAAATTTTACAGGGAATGAAAGATATCCGCGGTAAACTGCTTGACTTAATGTTGGATGTTGACAGAGCCATAATAGCAGTGTCCACCAACACAGCCCTGGGAGAGTGCGGGGGGAGGGCCTAAGAGAGCCAAGGGGATGCAGTCGTTCATTTCCAAAATATGTAACTAAAGAAACAGCAACTTAAGCATTTTTTAAAAAATAATATGGACCTAATTACTCGAAGAAACAGACGAAAAGAGTTGAGTCATGGCTCTGGGGGCTGGACGAGAGGAGCAAAAAATTGCTGTTTTTATATGCCTTTTAATACTACAGTCAGCTGTGTGCTAATGCTTGCTTTGAAAATCAAATTTTTTCCAGTACAATTAATTAATTCGAGAATAATTTTAGGATACTGCAAATTTCTTATTTCCTTATGTGTGATTTTGTCTGCAAGAAACACTAGGAATACTGCACCCAGCTCAGCTGGGTGGGAATACACAAAACACGCGCACACGCCCTCTAATATCTACCAGGTCCCTCCGGGCACCATGTGTCTGAGCCACATCCATCCACACCCCTTACTATGTATGCATATGACTCATAAGGATGAGCAATCGTTTCTTCTTTGTCATACCAACATTGACAATTTTAGTTTGTTTTTAATTTTGCTCTTGAAGTATTTTAAAAATATGATTTTTTTCTAATTGTTACGCATCAAATCACTGTGTGTCACTAATGAAGTACTTGAGTGTCACGTACCTAACCCCATTTTTTGCCCTGTAATGTTTGTTTATTTATTACTTGGTTTATTTGTTTTTTAATCAATAACTTTACTTTTTAGAGCATTTTTAATTTTATGTAAAAATTGAGCGGAAAGCACGGAGAGTTCTCAAACACGGTTCCCCCTGCGGTTAACATCTTGGGTAAGGGTGGTGCATTTCTTACATTTGATGAGCCAATATTGATACATTATTATTAACTAAAGTTCACTTATTTTGTTGCACATTCTATTGGTTCTGACAAATGTATAATGATATGTATGTTCTATCACAGTATCATACAGAACAGTTTCACTACTCTAAAAACCCTCTGTGCTCCATCTATCAATCACTCCCTCCATGCCAACACGTGGCAACCACGAATCTTTTTACTATCTCCATAGTTTTGCCTTTTACAAAATACCATACAGTTGGAATCATACAGGATGTTGCTTTTTCAGGTTGACTTATTTCACTTAGAAATATGCGTGTGTTTATGTGACTTGATAGCTCACTTTATTGTCTTGCTGAATAAAAGTCCATTGTATGGATGTACCACAATTTATCTATCCATTCACCTACCAAAGGACATCTTGGTGGCTTCCAAATTTTGGCATTTATCAATAAAGCGGCTGTAGGGTGATCAATTTGTAACTTATATAAATGTCTATTCACTATGTTGTAAACCTGAAACTAATATAATAATATTGTGTGTCAACTATAATTTTAAAAGTTTTTAAATTAAAAAAATAAATAAAACTGCTTATAAACAATTGTGAGTAGGTTTTCATGTGAACATAAGTTCTCAACTCATTGGAGTGCAATTTTTTTCAACTCAAGGAGCATGATTGCTGGATCACATGGCAAGAGTATGTTTAGCTTTGTAAGAAACTGCCAAACTATCTTCCAAAGTGGCCATACCATTTTGCATTCCCATGAGCAATGAACAAGAGGTCCTGTTGCTCCATACCCCTGCCAGCACTGGGTGTTTCAGTGTTTTGGATTTTAGGCATTCTAATAGTTGGTAGTAGTATCTCACTGTTTTAATTGCAACTCCCTAATGACATATGACATTGAGCTTCTTGTCATATGCTTATTTGCCATCTGTATATCTTATTTGGTGAGGTGTGTGTTCAGATCTTTTGCTGATTTTTTAATTCGGTTGTTTCTCTTCTTATTGTTGGATTTTAAGAAGTCTTTGTATGTTTTGGATACCAGTTCTTTATCAAATATGTGTTTTTGCAAAGATTTTCTCAACATCTGGCTTGTCTTTTTTATTAGCCGAGCAATGTTTTTCACAGAGCAGAAGTTTTTAGTTTCAATGAAGTCCAACTGACCACTTTTTTCTTTTGTGGGTCATGCACAATTTTGCACAACTCAGTGATTTTTAGGAATTCACAGAGTGTGTAATAGCCACTAACCACATTTATTCTTTTTAACCATTCATTTATTTGACCAGATAATTCCATTTTGAATAAAGTTCCCAAAATAATTGGTTCAGAGGTACTGAGTAGCATAACTTACGGTGAAAAATTGGAAACTAATGCCAAACAGTTGAGAATGGATAAGACAAGAGAATATTAACTATATGAAATACTAAGGTTGTGTTAAACATCACTAGCATGCCAACCCTCTTTACATACAAAAATAAGTTCATGGAAATGTCAAACAAAGAAAGTAGCATATAAAATACCATTCACACATTCATAATAGTTAAAAAAAAGTATAATCTGACAAACAGAAAGAAAAATCCAGTAACATGTATTAGTTAGAATGAGTAGCAATAGTTACTGTAAAACAAATCCTGCAATCTCATACTAAAAGTTTATTTTTCATTCATGCAAAGTTGAATATGAATGTTTCAGGCAAGCAGCAGCTAAGGGACCCAAGCTCTTCCCATCTGTGGCTCTACCATCCACTAAGCCTTGGAGTCCTTGGCCCGTTCCTTTCTCTGCGTTTTGCTGGGAGATGGACAAGAGTGTGAGGAGGTATTGCGAGGGAGGTTTTATGGGTCAGGTTTGGAAAGCTGAACCCACCTGCATCCGCGTGGCCCCACACACCTACCTTTAAAGCGGGCTGGGAGAAGCGGTCTAGACGTGTGCCCAGGAGAAAGAGGAATGCTTTTGTGCCCACATAGCACCCTCTGCATTTGACAAAAAGAAACTCTGGTTTCCTTAGACTCCTTCCTCCTTTCAATTTTGCTTAATCTGTAATAACATATAAGCATCCCTCATATTTTAATCTATTTTGTTCCTGGGTCCAGATTATGAGAGTTTAGATACCACTTATCCAAGTCGATTAGGTTCCTGTGTTCAGATAGGAAGAGTTTTGATAGCTAGGATTTATTCACTCTTTCTCTAAAAAGAGAAAATTAAAATTTGCAGCCTCTCTGAGCTGATACCCTATACTTCATTTCAGACAACACCTCCTAAATCAACTCAGAGTATTGCCTGTCCTATTTAAAAATTTTATAATGAGATTACACATCTTGCCAAGGAAATGATGTGTAACAATCCTTTCTGTAAGTGATGCCTCCTTCCTAACCTAAATCTTTTTCTTTTTTTGAAATAAAGCAAAACATCAAAGATTTTTTTCTAAGCAGCACATATTAAGAAATAGTGTTTGGTTATACATTGGTAGCATTCATCAGTGACAAGTTTTATGTTAACAGTGATATTTTATATATAAGGGTCTGTAAACATGCTATATTTGGGAAGCAAAATATCTTTATTATAATAATCCATTCTAATTTTTTTTATTTCCATGATCACTTTAACATTGTTCTCTCGATATCTTTTCATTTTAACAAAAGTGTTATAAAGCATTTGGAAATTTTTAGGGTAAGTCAATTATTATCTTTTAAAAAGTATTTTCTGTGTCTGCTTCCTGGTTTTTCCAGATTTTTACTATCATCAACTTGTATAAAATGTTTCATACAGGTTCCTGGGGTATATTTACATTCAATCTATGTTTAACATGAACAGTATTTTTATGTTTACTATATTTAATCTCTGTAATTATGAGTACCCTTATTTATTTTTCCTATTGATGTTCTATTACTATAGTATTCTGTTACTATATACTTTATGTTCTCAGATAAATCATTATTAATTTATGAAAGGCTTTTGTTGCTAAGTTATTACATTTATTTCTTTATTTTCTAACTAGAGATCATTAATGTAAGTACGCAATTGATTTTTTTGAAGTTTACATTAAAATCTTGCAATTTTGTAAACTTCCAATTTTTTGGTTGATGTCCCTGATTTTCTGTATAATTGTATAATTAGTAAACTATATAATTGATTTTCTAACAAGATATCCAGAGACCTTATTTGGGGCCCTCCTTCGACTATATCTTTTTAAACAGTATTTATAAAGTTTCAATAAGGTAAACAAAGTTTGATCTGTATCCACTCTTAGTCTTCTAATTAAATAATTGATTAATTAAAACAAAAACTATTTAGAAAGTTAACCGAATTAAACTATGACAGATTAGAAAAAGTCATCTGAAGTAATCGGATTTGGAATTTGATTTCTATAGACATTAAAAAAAATAACGATTGGTTGATATTCTAAGTGAACATATTAGATGTAACATAATAAATTTTATAAATGCACTCTTTGTATAGCATTAAAATTTTACTACAATGGCTGTCAGTTCCTAGATCATTAACTACTTTGGGTGTTATAATATCACCACCTACTGGAGAATTAAGATCAGAAGGTTTTTATTTTGGAAACTCTCATCGATAGCAACATTTATTGAATTTAGACATTCCTAGATTCATAACAGTTGTTAAGGCATTGAGGTTATAACCCCCTACTTTACAAACATAATAAAATAGACACGGAAGGACTAAACAGTTCAATGATTTGCCCAAAATCACACTACAAATTATATATAAAATGATTATATAAGACCAATTACATATCGGCCTATACTGCAGGTGTCCTACTTCTCATTCCCACAATCTGTTTTCTATAATCCAGGACAACAGACAACACGTTCATTGTCAGCGTTCATTATAATAATGAACTAAATAACTAGAACACTCTTAAAGTGAAAACAAAGTTGGTTTTCCTACCAAAAGTATTTATCATAATTTCCCATTTGTCTTTTACTGCCTCATAGATTAAGAGCTAAATTTCTAAGTTTTATGTTTTCTTCTATAGGTGACCATTGATTGAATGATTTAGTATGAGCAATCTAGTTTCTCCTATCTTCCTTTTGTTTTCTCACCCATGATTAAAGAAAGAAGATAGCACTTTTTAACTCTTTCAATAACAATTTAAAGACTATTGGAAATTGCGTAGGAAAGCAGCCACCCTCTTAAACAGTAAATGAGAGAGTAAATTTGTGCTAAAATTTGCTACTAATTTCACAACATCCATCAAAAATTTAAATCTCATGGCCTTTGACACCACAATTCCACTTCTAGGGATTTATTTTACCAATATTTTCACACAAATATTCATTGCGGTATTACTGGCGATAGCAAAAACAAAACCAATCTGGAAACAAGTCATTAATAGTAAACTGATAAAAGAAATTGTAGGACATTGATACAGCCCTGCTATATGAAAAACTGTGCAGCTCTCATTTAAAATGACATAGTTCTACGTATACTTATAAGAAAAGACTACACTTTATATTCCAAGAAAAAGAGTCAGTTTTACATTATATGAGTATTGTTATTCCATGTGTATAAAATTTTATAATTTTATAAATATTTACAATAAATGTATATTAATACATGGTTTTACATAAATATAATTTTATAAATATGTGATAAATATATACACACGTAAATAAATAAATGCATTTGTTTATGCACAAAACGGTCTCTAAGGCATATTACATCTTATTAAAAGGCAAAAGATTTATATGACTTAAAGAAAAACCAAAGTATGTTATTACATGTTATTAAAGTTATGACTCATAGAAAAAAATTGTCCTACATGCTGGGGTAAACTGCAGGGGCAACTACGTAGAGCTTGCTACAGTAAAAACCATGATATTTTCTCTATATTTCAAAAATGTTATAAAAATCCATACAGTATTTAGAAAGATATTAACAACTAAATTTAACCTTCAAAAGTTGTTTTCTAACATTTAATGTGTTTCTAAGTGTGCTAATAACTAATATAATTTTAATACATATATGTTTTTATGCTTGAAATGGCTACATGTAATTTCTAATTGAGACTTTTTAAAAATTATTTACGCTAACTCTTGATTGCCACTATTGACGAAAACTTTTATTGCACTAGTATACAATAAAAAAGTTTTTACAACCATGCAAAAATTATCACATAGCTGAAAGTCTATTTTTTAACTGAACATAACTGTAATGTTAAAAATTTCTTTGGTGATGTGACTGGATTTCCAAGTTAATCAAACATTTCCATACCATGTACTTCATAGTCTAAATAATACCTAATTTGCTAAAGGCATGTGCCGTGGTTTGGATGGCCCTAGATAGAATTATATAACATACGTAGTGTTCTGGGTTGAATCATGTCCCCCTAAATTCAAGTACACCCAGAAACTGAGAATGTGATTTTGTTTGGAATAAGAGTCTTTGCCTATACATAATTAAAGTTCAAGATAAGATCATTCTGGATTAGGGTAGGTGCAAAATCCACCAAGAGTATCCCTAAAAGAGACAGAAGAGGAAAAGACACAGGGACTCAGAGAAGAAGTGTTTATGACTACAGAGGCAGGGGTTGGAGTGATGGATTTACAAGCCAAGGAAAGCCAAGGATCAAGAGCCAC
>NW_024344240.1:4598066-4835779 GCF_902729225.1 Pteropus medius | reverse complement strand
TCATTAACTACTTTGGGTGTTATAATATCACCACCTACTGGAGAATTAAGATCAGAAGGTTTTTATTTTGGAAACTCTCATCGATAGCAACATTTATTGAATTTAGACATTCCTAGATTCATAACAGTTGTTAAGGCATTGAGGTTATAACTCCCTACTTTACAAACATAATAAAATAGACACGGAAGGACTAAACAGTTCAATGATTTGCCCAAAATCACACTACAAATTATATATAAAATGATTATATAAGACCAATTACATATCGGTCTATACTGCAGGTGTCCTACTTCTCATTCCCACAATCTGTTTTCTATAATCCAGGACAACAGACAACACGTTCATTGTCAGCGTTCATTATAATAATGAACTAAATAACTAGAACACTCTTAAAGTGAAAACAAAGTTGGTTTTCCTACCAAAAGTATTTATCATAATTTCCCATTTGTCTTTTACTGCCTCATAGATTAAGAGCTAAATTTCTAAGTTTTATGTTTTCTTCTATAGGTGACCATTGATTGAATGATTTAGTATGAGCAATCTAGTTTCTCCTATCTTCCTTTTGTTTTCTCACCCATGATTAAAGAAAGAAGATAGCACTTTTTAACTCTTTCAATAACAATTTAAAGACTATTGGAAATTGCGTAGGAAAGCAGCCACCCTCTTAAACAGTAAATGAGAGAGTAAATTTGTGCTAAAATTTGCTACTAATTTCACAACATCCATCAAAAATTTAAATCTCATGGCCTTTGACACCACAATTCCACTTCTAGGGATTTATTTTACCAATATTTTCACACAAATATTCATTGCTGTATTACTGGCGATAGCAAAAACAAAACCAATCTGGAAACAAGTCATTAATAGTAAACTGATAAAAGAAATTGTAGGACATTGATACAGCCCTGCTATATGAAAAACTGTGCAGCTCTCATTTAAAATGACATAGTTCTACGTATACTAATAAGAAAAGACTACACTTTATATTCCAAGAAAAAGAGTCAGTTTTGCATTATATGAGTATTGTTATTCCATGTGTATAAAATTTTATAATTTTATAAATATTTACAATAAATGTATATTAATACATGGTTTTACATAAATATAATTTTATAAATATGTGATAAATATATACACACGTAAATAAATAAATGCATTTGTTTATGCACAAAACGGTCTCTAAGGCATATTACATCTTATTAAAAGGCAAAAGATTTATATGACTTAAAGAAAAACCAAAGTATGTTATTACATGTTATTAAAGTTATGACTCATAGAAAAAAATTGTCCTACATGCTGGGGTAAACTGCAGGGGCAACTACGTAGAGCTTGCTACAGTAAAAACCATGATATTTTCTCTATATTTCAAAAATGTTATAAAAATCCATACAGTATTTAGAAAGATATTAACAACTAAATTTAACCTTCAAAAGTTGTTTTCTAACATTTAATGTGTTTCTAAGTGTGCTAATAACTAATATAATTTTAATACATATATGTTTTTATGCTTGAAATGGCTACATGTAATTTCTAATTGAGACTTTTTAAAAATTATTTACGCTAACTCTTGATTGCCACTATTGACGAAAACTTTTATTGCACTAGTATACAATAAAAAAGTTTTTACAACCATGCAAAAATTATCACATAGCTGAAAGTCTATTTTTTAACTGAACATAACTGTAATGTTAAAAATTTCTTTGGTGATGTGACTGGATTTCCAAGTTAATCAAACATTTCCATACCATGTACTTCATAGTCTAAATAATACCTAATTTGCTAAAGGCATGTGCCGTGGTTTGGATGGCCCTAGATAGAATTATATAACATACGTAGTGTTCTGGGTTGAATCATGTCCCCCTAAATTCAAGTACACCCAGAAACTGAGAATGTGATTTTGTTTGGAATAAGAGTCTTTGCCTATACATAATTAAAGTTCAAGATAAGATCATTCTGGATTAGGGTAGGTGCAAAATCCACCAAGAGTATCCCTAAAAGAGACAGAAGAGGAAAAGACACAGGGACTCAGAGAAGAAGTGTTTATGACTACAGAGGCAGGGGTTGGAGTGATGGATTTACAAGCCAAGGAAAGCCAAGGATCAAGAGCCACCACCCAAAGCTGGGAGAGAGGCAGGGGATGGATTGGCCTTCAGAGCCACCAGAAGGATGCAACCCTGAAGGCAGGAGCCTTGATTTCAGAATTCTGGCCACTGGAACTGTGAGAGAATAAATTTCTATTTTAAGCCGCCCAGTTTGTGATAATTTGTCAGGACAGCCCTGAAACACTAATGTACATGGAGACCACCCACAGACAGGGCCGTGGCCCTGAGAGGAAGCCTCTCAGGGCCCAGCCGCATTTCCTGTCCTCTGAGGACAGTGGAAGGAAGTGATTTTCTGAGAACTGGACTTCGCCTGGGCAGCTCGTGGCTATGGAGTAGAGGACTCCCTTTCACAAGGTAAATTGAGACTTAATTTTCAAGATGGGAAGTCCATCAGACAGCCATGATTTTACCCAGCATTTCACAGGCCTGTTTCAGTCCATCATCTCCCATACAAATAGTTCAAGAAAACAACTTGTGAGTCCAACCCTTTCTTAGAAAAAGATTGATGAAAATATGATCTTCATTCAATCCTCGTTCCAGTGTGATAAAATGTCCTAAAATGGAGAGTGAAGAAAACAATCAGAACGTTTCGGAGAAACCTGCATCTCGAACAGAAGGAAACTGCTTGGAATTTCAAGAAGAAATTAAACACATAGACAGTGAACTTGAAGAAAAGACATATTTGAAAAATGCTTCAAGACTATCACTGCACGTAAATCTCAATCACTTGATACTGGGTCCCGCAATGGTCTCCAAAATGAGTTTGTGAATGAGAACCTTCCCCAAGAGGCCTAAATGAAGAAAAGATGAAACTGGGGAAGCAGATTCAGGAGAAAGACCTTCTTCTGAGGTGAAAACTAGTCAAAACATAGAACTCAAAGAATGGCTTGTTTTGGCTACAGTTGTTTATAAGGAAGTGGAGATGCTGTAGCCAGCTGTTGCTTTGAGAGCTACAGTCAGCCAGGTCTGAGGAGAATGAACCTCACTTAGGAGACAGGCCACCGTGGGTGAGATGGTAAATTGCTGCACTGTAACAGAACTGAAGACAAATTTGTGTTTCATTCATGATTTGTTTTTTCTCCAGAACATCTCTGAGAATGACAAGTTAATTAAAAGATACTTGTACATTTTAGAGAGAAGGTATAAACCATTAGGGCTTAGAGAAGATATCCTCGTAAACATCAATTTAGGGGTACACTGTTATATAAATATAAATTAAGTTTTAAAATGAAAATTTGGTATTTTGGGTAGATTTTCCAAAGAAAATTTGACAGTTAAAGAAATGTGGGGGAGGGAAATCATGTTTAAAAAAATGGCCGCCCACGGTTTGTATGTTTCAACTTCGGTCCTAGGGGCAGGCTAACCAAGTCTGAATCCTAAGTCCATATTTCAAAGAGAGAGAACCAGATTGGCCAAGCTTGAGTGACGGCTGCCAACTCATTTATCTGTGTTCAAGGGTCAGAGTCATATGAGTGGCTGCCAGGCCTCATCCCTATGGATGGGATGCAATCATGAATGAATGGACACCCAAAATCTTGGCTCTGTCGCTAACTACCTGTGTAGCCTGGGTCGTCTCATAGCCTGTCTCTGTTAAATGAAAGAATTAAACTATGATTGCTAAAGTTCTTTTGAGTTTTAAATTCTATGGTCCAATGATTCAAATAGAAAGAATTGTAGGAAGCACAGATGATCAGCAGAGGCTGGAGTTGGGAGAATCAAGATGGTTAAGACCCAGCGTTCCTTAAATGACAATCTTGCCACCCTGTGAGTTCTGTGAGTAAAGTTGATCCCCCTTTAAGACAAATGAACTCAAACTGTCTTAGGATACAGGCATGTATATTCAGCAGATCCTCAGACAACATCATTTAACTCAATGTCATTCCATTATAATATCGATGAGATGTACTGAAACTTAATTCTTGTTTAGATCTGTTAACCTAATTGGTTTCATCATACATCATTTCGCTTAAAGTCACAGAATCTAACCACAATGTTAAGGGAGGACTTGCCATATTCTCAAGGTCTTTGGTACTTCAGTGACTGGAGTGTGGCGTCCTATGACCTAACACCTATGATATTCTCATGTAGGCTTAGGACTGAGCTTGATATAGGAGTTTAAAAGGAATATAATATTTATAACATAAAAATATTTACATAGTATTACTCCTTTAACAGTACTTAAATTCTTGAAAGCATGCACGATCAAGTTTTATAAATGTATTTATATATAAACATTTTCTAGAATGATTTTACTTGTAAGACTCATGGAAAATACCCTTTGGGAAAGTAAAAGAACCTCCTGAAATAAAAATAATTACTTCTTATTCGTCTCTTTTGTTTACACAGACTTTAGTACTTAAGTATCCTTTAAGGTGGAGAATAATATTTGTTTTCTGTCATAAATTTTTGTCTGTTTGTTTTTAGTGCTTAATTGAGAGGTAATTGACAAATAAAATTATAAGATATTTAAAGTGTATGTGATGGTTAGATACATATAAACAATGCAAAGAAATTCCCACCATCAAGTTAACATGTCCATGATCTCTCATATTTACTTTTTTTTTCTTGGTGAGGAAACTTAAGATCTACTGACTTAGCAAATTTCGATTATACAATATAGCATTATCAACATACAGAATATCACCATGATATTCATGATATCCTCAGACTTTATTCACCTTACAACTGAAAGTTGGTATCCTTTTACCAACCTCTCCCCTTTTCCCCCCATGCCCAGCATCAGACAATGGCCATCAACTCTATTTCTATGAGTCCAGCTTATTTTTAGATTCCACATATATGTGATACCAAATGGTATTTGTCTTTCCTCTTTCTCTGGCTTCTTTCACATGGAATAATGGCCTGAATTAATCATTAACCCCTGAGCTCCCTAAGTGGTATCTCATCCTAGCCAATGATGCTCTTTGAAATCTCTGACCTGTGACTGGGCAACAACAATGGGAAATACCCATTACTGCTGCTTTGTGCAGCCCAAAATGCATCCTCTTACCTTTGGCCATATTTACATATTTAAAAGATGTATTCTCTTAACTCTCTCTCTAAGGCTGTGACTCCCAGGGTCAGATACTGTTTACATAGCTGTGCTTAGCACAGGGCACTTGTTAATGGTTTTGTCAATAGCTGAAGAAGAAAAACAGGAGCCTGAAACCAATTCTTTTGATTAAATTAATTCGCCTTACCTGAAAAGAAGTGGAAAACAAATAAAAACTCAAAAGGGAACCAGCCAGAACTTCTCTCTATTTTGTCCCCACTGTAAAGAGCAAAGAAACATAGAACTAACGTGGAGGTTGTTTAATCTTGGACGTCATCTTTTCTTGGCTAAAGTCAGAGTCAAATAGCAAGAGGCCCAAACCAGTCTCACTCAGTTTCAAAAGCCAGACAGTTCTCTTAATTCATGAAAATTATTTTTGTTTAAGTTGTATATCTCATAACTGAAATAAAGATTTTTGTTTTCAGATTTATGCTGCACTTTGACAATAAACAACAACCTATTGATTCTACAAAATGTAAACACAGCTCACTTCTCTATGCAAGGAGGCTCCTAGTGTCTCAGTAAAAATTTAGGGTGAAATTTTCTAATTGTATTCTTGTTATTCATACTTACTGGCCTAATTCTCATCTTTACTCTGAGGGTTGTAATTGGGAGTGTTTGTCTTGGGGCTAAGGAGGGGCGGGGAGGGTGGGAGCTGGGAAGGGGCTGGGGTAGTGGAGAAGAAAAACATTGGATGTTTATTAAATCTCCAGAGAGCCTTCCACAGAGATGAAGGTTTAAAGAATGGCTAGGTTAAAATTTGCAATCAAATCAACTAGTAAAATTTAATTACACTAGATGCTTTATTTAAATATTGTTTTCAAACTTTCTTTCTCAGGCTATTATGAAATGAATGGTAACAACCGCTGAGAATTTCACACCAATAATTCCTCTCTCTCTCTCTTTCTCTCTTTCTCTCATTTTTTCTCTCTTTTCATACCAAATGCAACTTTATATTTCTACATAATAACAATCACAGTAATATATTTAATCCTCTCTTATGTATATTTTATATAACACTGTATTCCTGAGAATTTCAGCTTCTCATGTTCAATAAAAATTGGGAAGGTTGTGAAGCTGGAGCTGGATTCTCAAGTTACAGCTGAAGTCTGTTGGTTGGTGCTCCTTCTGGTGGACATATTTTGCATTGCACATGCTTTTTTTTTTTTTTTAATGCAAGAACACATCATTTAAAGGCCAAAAAACATCTCATAAAGCCAATAACAATCAGGAAATAATCTCAAAAGACCATTGCATGATCAAAAATGCAGGAACTTGATAAGATTGAGCTGATTGTATGCACCAGAATCCGTCTAAGAGAACTTGTTAAAAAGGAATGGATTGATTAAAAAAAAGAAAGAAAGAAAAAGAAATCTTACCATTTGCAGTGACATGAATGGACCTAGGAGATATTATGCTAAGTGAAATAAGTCAGACAGAGAAAGAGAAATATCACATGGTTTAACTTACATGTAGACCTAAGTAACAGAATTCACAAACAAAATGAAAACAGACTCATAGATACGGAGAACAGACGTGATTGCCAGGTGCAAGGGGGTTTTAGGGGTTGGATGAAAAAAGTGAAGAGATGAAGCGGTACAAATTAGTAGTTACAAAACAATCTCAGGGATTTAGAGCATAGTACAGCGTATATAGTCAATATCAGTGTGATGGTTTGTGTAGAGCCAAATGGGTGCTGGAGTAATTGGGGGATGACTTCATAAATTATATGAATCTCTCACCATTTTGCTGTACACCTAAAACTAATATAAAATGAAATAAAACTGTTTTTAAAAGTAATGGTTTGACACTAGCTCGCAGAGAAAACTGCAAGGGACTGCTTAATAATAATCGTTTTAAAATGTTTGTTCTGATTGATAAAGGATAGGGAATTTGGATTTGGGAATTGGAGAGGGAGAAACTCTACCTTCACCCTGTAGCCTAGTAGTGTAGCCTAGAAGAGCAAGACCCACAGAAAATACATGCTCGCGAGCGCTCACGTGAACTTCTGTGAGGAACCCTTCCCAAGACCCTGGAAATCTGGAGCAGAGAAGACAGCAATGTAAAGGCCTCTACAATAAACCTAAGGAAATATAACAAACATAAACCCCAAACTTAGATATAAACCTTTCTGACATTTTTGAGTAGTGAGGAGGGTGAGGTGTAAGTCATAGAGGATGACACCCTCTGCTTTGGCAGAGTCGGGAATCAGAGTTTAGAGAAAACCTTCTTGTGTCCTCATAGAAGTGGGACTTTCTGAATACATGAGCTTAAAAAGTTTGGATCCTGGGCTCAGAGCAAGCCTGGGGGAGTAAATTTACAACTTTATAACTACAGATCTGGGGAGAGAACTTTGGAAGTTCTCATGTTTACATGGCAAGGGAACATGAGGCCCAGGTCTGTGGGGTCATCTCCAGGTTCTAAAACAGACACTGGGGCTCGTGTGGCCCTTGGGGAAATATATTTACATTCCAAAAGTTTAGTGTGAGAACCCAAGGCCTTTTCCATCTCATCTCTAGAAAGCAAAGTTTTGTCTCCCTCCTTTGAGGCAGTTGCCTCTTTCTCCTGTATATAAGCAGAGAAATTCATTTTTCTCCTTCCATCTCCTGTGAAGCATCTGGCCACTTGTCATACCAGGAGAAGGCACTAGAAGAAAAATAAAAAAGAGATTTTGGTCTGAGACATCCAGATAAAAATAACTATTGAAAAGACAATTGGAAATATGAGTCCAAAGTAATAAGAAGTAGGTATTGGAAAAATGAATTTGGAAATCCTAAATGCAGTCAATCCTTTATTCACAGATTACATATTTGCAAATTCACCTACTCAATAAAATTTATTTGTAACTCCAAATCAATACTCATGGGACTTTTGTGGTCATTTGTAGACATGCGCACAGAAGCAAAAAATTGAGTTTGCCCAATGAGCATGGTCCTAGCTGAGAGCGAACAAGGAAACACTCTGCTTCTTGTTTTAGCTTTTATAGCTGTAAACGAATTCATGTTCTATTTACATTATACTTTTTGCATTTCTGTGCATTTCGTTGGTGATTTTGCTGTTGAAAATAGCCCCAAGCATAATGCAGAACTGCTGTTCCTGAGTCCAATCTTCCTTGTGGAGAAAACACGAGTATAAGATAAGCTTTGTTCAGGCACAATGTGCAGTACTGCTGGCTGTGAGTTTAGTGTTAATGAATCAACAATATCTATTAAATAAGGTCTCTTTCAACAGCAAAAAAACATTAAACAATGTTATGTATCAATCAGCTGATGAAAATGTGCCCAGGACCTTTCAAGAACCTAATTCTGCATTTCCTCTAGGAGCAGTGGTTCAGGAACCACTAACTCAGTGTTCATAGCAACTTTATAGAACAGAACTACTGCAAATAATGAGAATTCACTGTGTAGAAATGGCAGGGATGAGAGTGGATGATATTGAGTAGCGAAAGTATATACAGTGAGAAAAGAAAAAGGCTGAAGACAAAACACTAGGGAACACCATTATTTAGAGGGTGGACAGGAGAGAAAATATTAGGAGAAGCTCAAAAGGAATGGTCAGGGAGGTAAGAAGAAAGTGTTGAGAATAACCCTGAGGAAATTACAAAAAGGGAACAGAGTCACCAACGTCAGAAGAGGAAAAAAAAAAAAAAAAAATCTCCCAAGAGACACAGAGGAATAAAGGAAGAGCACACTTTTAAGTGTAATGGACCTGAATTTAAAACAGATCTGCTACCTAATAGCTGGGTTATATAAGGAAATTCATCTTATTTCTCTGATCCTCAATTACTTCTTCTGTAGGAAGAAGACAAATCCTAAACCAGAAGGTTGTTGTAGATTACACAAAATAACACGCACAACCCATGAAATCAAGCAACTATAAATAGTCTATATTCTGTAAATATTAAAAGGTAAGGTTAAAATGTTTTAAAAGATGAAATAAGACCATTGTGTCCTACAGTGACCTCTGATCTTGGCGTCAATGATATTTCAGTATAAGTAAAATTATACAAGTGTCAGTTTCATTTATGTTGGGCAGTTGAAGTTGGATACAGTTTATTAGTCCAAGATGGATAGGCCTGCATTTTATTCTACCTTTCCTATCCATATATGATAAAGATCTCTGTTGATATACCTTGTTATTTCTTGACTTCCTGTGAACGGAATGTGGGCTTTGGAGATAGTCAAACCTGGACTTGAGTTATGGATCCCTACCTCCTTCATTCATTCACTCATTCATAAACTTAACTAAATGTACATATTGCTTTCTGTAGCTGTGAAGCTGAGAGATCCTGGCCAAGCTGAAGACATCTAATCTCATTGCCCTTTCAGCCCTTTGACCCTCCCCCAAGGCCCTCAATAAAATGATTTGGTTCCCCTCTTCAAAAAAAAATAAGTAAAACTATATATTATGTTCCAGATTCTCTGACAAGGCACCAGAGATAAAGACATGGCCCATGGCTTCCATGATCTTACAATTTAATGTAAAGAAAAAATAAATATAATAAGGTGTTAAAATGAAGTTTCCAGTTTAAGCAGCCCGAGAAACAATAAATATTAAATGTCGAAGCAGGTGTGAAACAGAAGCTCCCAGAAGATGATTCACCTAGAATAAGTTTCATGATTCTTGAAGCCCCCGTAACCACTTGGAGAATATAAAGTAGTCAGAGAATGAAGGAGAAATGAGGTGTTTGCGATCATATGTCTTTGTAGAAAAACGGGAAGAGAGAGATACTACGAGCTAAAAGAGAGGGGACTTCCAAGGGACCACATGAATGTCAGTTAATACTTCTATTCACGGTTAACATGTTAAGGTGATTGAAGCAACACAAACACATGTGGCAACTCCATAACATGACATGAGCAACTTCTTTCTTGAGTTGGCTAATAATTTCCAAATACCAGAAGAATATGTCCTTTCCTTTCTTACTGCTATTCACAGCTTAAGAGTTATAGACATGGCACACTTTAAAGTCTTAACTGCACTGTAAACATTTTCTCCACCACATTCTTAAAATAAAGTAGAAAATCAGTGAAATAATAGATTGAGCTCTTATTTGTGGTATTTAGCAATGTCTGAGGTTAATTTCAAGCTATCAGCAGTTGTCACTGAAAGCAGTTAGGAAAAGGTGTCCAACATGCCATTATTTTGTATCTCTACCATATAGAGACGATCAATGTGAATATCCTCAAGGGCATAGATGATAAATATTGAAATAATTAGGAAATGATGATTTGTGAGTATTGATTAGATTGGTTTTTAATACGACTTAATTGTAAATACATATAATTTAATTTTTAATAATAGCTGTTTAACAGCCAGCCATGAAATTCCTGAAAATTGAACAATAGTCTCTCACGAGCCAGTATAAGTCACCACTTACACACCATTGACTTAAAGTATATTGAAAACATAGCCTTTACTATCCTAGCTGTCACTCTCAAATTACTAAAACATGGATTTTCCTTTCTATGAAATTAGTAGTGACCTTTGAGCAAGTAATTTCCTCTTCCTTTAATGTAGAGGGATATCTTCCAGTCCTAATCTTACCTGATTATCTGTAGGAAATGACACCATTAGTTTCCTCCTTGAAACTGGTTCATCACTAGCTTTTCCAGTCTCTTCTCTTCATCCTACCTCTGACTGCTCATTAACTTTACCTCACATGTTCTCCGTTTTCCACCGAGTCCTTCAGCATCGGTGTTCCTGAGAATTCTCGGTGCTCGCATCGTCTCACGTTTCACCCTGCCTCTGGAAGCCTCTTCTACTCGGCTATCGCTTACACGCAGTCAACAGTGAATCCACATCTCCAAACCAAGATCCTCTCCTAGGCTCCTAACATCTGGACCCACATTTGCAATTGCTCCATGTTGTATTTTTTACCCTGGTGTCCCACATAAATTTCAAATTCAAAATGGCCATAGCAGATGTTTCTTTCTTTTGAATTTTACTTCTCCCTTTCAACTCAATAATTTACAGGTAGCACCATTAACCCTTTATCTAACTAAAACCCCAAATGTCATTCTTCGTTCCTCCTTCCCTCACGTATTCCTCACAGAAGACTCCATCCAGTGCCTGTCGAGTCTGACCCTAATATCTCTATCAACTATTGCTTCTCTCTATACTCAATGTCACTGATTAAACTGAGACCTAATCACCCCTTGTTGTCGTAATAACCTTCTAATTCTCTAACTCTAAGTCATCGTACACAATGATGCCTCTGTGTTCTTTCCAAATTACAAATCCTTTTAATGGCTTCCAACTGCCTTAGATTAGTGGTTCTCAACAACGGTTGCACAACAGAATCATCTGTGAAGGCTTTTGTAAACGACTTAATAAATGTTTAATTTACATATAATAAAGCACAACTGTTTTAAGTATATGGCTCAGTAAGTTTTTGACAAATGTGTATACCTGTGTTAACTACCACCACAATCAAGATATGAAATATTTCCCTCACATCCAAAAGATCCTATATATCCTTTTCCAGGTAAACTCCACAAGTTTTTCCTTCTCCAAAGAGACATCCCCAAGCAACCAGCAGCTTCTTGTTAGCAAAGATTAGTTTTGCCTGTCCTGGAATTTCATGTAAATTGAATCAGACAATATTTACTCTTTTGTGTGTGGCTTCTTTTATTTAGCAAAATATAGCAAATATAGAATTTAGCAAAATATTATCCATTCATTTGTTGATGGATTGTTTTCAGTTTGGGGCTATTCTGAATAAAGTTTCTATGAACATTTAGTACAAATACTTTGTAAACATATATTTTTATTCCTCTTGGGTCAGTAATTAGGAATGGAAGAGCTGGACATTATGATAACTGAATATTTAACTTTAGAAGAAACTGTCTATTTTCCAAAGTGACTGTACTATTCCCACCAGCACTGTATGAGAGTTCCAGGCACAAAGCCACAGCGCACACAGCTCGTCTTGCTCGTTTCCCTTCTCTGGGACATCACAGACCTGCACTGCCTATTATTCAACGTCTGAAAATGGTCGCTTCATATGTTTTGTCTAGTTTTTTAATTGTTGAGAATGAGATGGCAAGTCCAGTACCAGGTACACTATCATCGCCAGAAGCAAAGTCCACTTGGGAAGCGTCTTAAAAAATATGATGCTTGAGTTCCACCCTATAATAATTAAATCTGAGTTCCCGGGATGAGGGGTGTGGAGAGGTGTTTCTAATGTGCAACAGTGTTTGAGAATCATTGGCCCATAGGGTAATGTTTAATCTCTTCACTCAGGAATGATCCTTCAGAATGTCTAAGCCTACATCTCCAACCTATATCCCCCCATAAGCTTCAACCATGTAGTTGAAGAAAAAGCTATGCCTTTTCCTGTGGTTCATTTTTGCCCAAAGTCTACTGGAAGTACTTATCCTTAAGATTCAGCTGATATGTCACTGGCTCTATGGGGCATAAAGAACAGTCAGGGATTTCTAGGGTAGAATGTTGTATTTAAAAGAAGATTGGGTCTATTGCCATACCATCCTGAATGCACCTGATCTTGGCTGATCTCTGAAGCTAAACAGGGTCAGCCCCGTTAGTACTTGAATGGGAGACCACCTGGGAACACCAGGTGCTGTAGGCTCTAAAAATAATAAATAAATAAATAAATAAAAATAAAATAAAAAGAAGATTGGGACAACAAATGCAAGGTTTAGTATCTGTTCCCACCATTTCCAACAGGGTGAAATTTTGTTACCTGGTTTCCTCGGGTATAGCACGGTAATAACAATACCCAGCATAGGGATAGATAGTATTACACACGGAATGCACCTAGTGTGGTGCACATAGCAGGTACCAACAGAATACACCTATTCACACCCCGCATTCTACTCATAACAATTCCAGCAAAGCTCTCTACTGCAAATTGCATTTTATTATCTGTTTACATCTCTCTTTTCTCCATTAGATGGTGAGTTTTATGTTGAGCAGGACTATTTTTTTCCCCAACCTTTGCATCCATGGGGCATAAAAGTGCCTTGGACAAGACAGGAGTTTGAATATAGTTTAGAATGGGGAGGGTTTAGTAGTCTCTAATTCTCATTGCAAAGAGCATTTACAGTGTTCTTCATTCTCAACACTGATTCATGCTTTGGCGGCGACATACCACCCAGTCCTCGGGAAGAGGAGAATTTGACCAAAACTGAAAAAGTAAGGTTACAATTTTGATCAGATAAACATGCAGAAGACATTTCCCTTACCGAGTTAAAAGAACTTGCAAGTCTCTGCTGCCCCCTAGGGCGGCCTATGGCACCTTCGGGCGTGCAGCAGAAGTTCACGCAGAGGATTCTCTGCAGAGAAATTCTGAGCCAATTTCCTTTAAGGAAAAATGGGACAGGATAGGTGGGCTGATGCTGGAAGAAGGGGGTACCGCCCACGCGCGGTTGCCAGGCAACCGGCTCCGGAAGTCGCGGGAGGCGCGTCGGCAGCGGCGCCAGTGAGCGCCCGGGGTGAAAGATGGCGGAAGGCGGCGGCGCCGCCGATCCGGGCGAGCAGGACAGGAGGTCTTCGGTGCCGAGGCCCCCGAGCGCGCGGGACTTGCAGGTGCGGCGGGCGGCCGAGGGCGGGGACGCGGCGGCGGGTGCGGGAATGGCCCACCCTGGGCTCGGCAGAGCCTTCCCCAGACCCGACCTGGGGGCAGAAATGGGATTCCCGCGCCGCCAGGCTCCCCAGGGCGGCGCAGCGTGCGGTGGTGTTCGTAGGAACAACTGCCCGTTTCCCCTACGCCCCATATTTAATTTAAGAAGCATCTGTTCATTTAGAATGGCATTTTGTGGGGTCATTTGAATGGTTCGCCGATTGATGCTTCCTTCAGACTTGGCTGCGGAAGAGGGCTTTACTGTAGCTGTGGGAAATCAGCGATCACTTAAAGAGTGGTAACAGGTGTGCTTGTTTGCTCTTGTCTTCGATGCTGTTGCTGTCATGATTTCTTATATATATATAAATGATTCCTTTTTATAAGGTAGCTTTTCCCTTTTAAAGAGGAGAACTAAAATAGTCCATCCTTCGTCTGCACAGCCTAGTTGTAAAAGCTAGTCTCTATAAAGCATTACACATAAGAAACAGGGAAGTAAAACTTTATGTTATAGGCACCGACATTGGGTAGCTAGCTACACAGGAGTGCGCTCAATTTTGCTTTATCAGATTCTTCAGATTACTTTACTCATTTTAGGCTTTTTTTTTCTGTCTCATAATGTCATTGATAAAATTCAACAAGTAAACATCTGTATGGAGCTATAGTTGAAAATAAATGATGCTGAGTCCACAAGCCTTGGTGGAAAAGTTTTACTTATAGTCACACCTTCATCCTACTTTTCTGAGCGTATATTAATGACCACCTGCCACTTGTCGTACTGCCCGCTTTGGGGACTACAGAGATAAACATCAAATCCACAGTTGGTACTGGACACTGTTGAATGGGATAGAAGTGTAAAAGGCATTTCTTACCTTTTGAGGATGCGCTCAATATAGAATAGTTCCAATGCCCGTAGGTCAATTCATTAGTACTAAAGAGAATCAAGGACTAGGAAGCTATCATCTACCTCATCTTTTCTGTCGCAGACCACCATCACTAACGGGCAACATAGGATGTTAGGAAAAAAATAGGAGTTTCTTGTCAGGCCAACTTTGATTCGCATCTTGGCCCTGCCACATAGTAGTTGTATGAATATAAGAGAAATGTCTTAACGTCTCTCATCCTCAGCGTCTTTATAAACTAGGGATGATGTAGTTAGCAGTGTCAAGGATGAAATAACGTCTGTAAAGCACCTATCACAACTCCCATATTATCTTGGCCCAGCACTTGCTAGGTAAACATTTGGTTCCTTTTCCCTTAAAGGAGAAAAATACTGTAACTTTCTCTGGTTAATCCATTCTAATGCCATTAAGGTTAAAACTAACTTAATATCCTTTCTCTAACTTAAATCCATTTCTTTTTATATGGACGGTGAGAACAGCTTGGCTAATGATCACCTGATGCTTGGCAAATGTACTGACAATCCAGTGGATTAATATATGATTAACAATTAGAGATATTATGGTAGATGTCACTAATTGTGAGAATGCCTTTGTTTCCACTTAGAAGATAGGGATATTTTTATTTTATCTACTTTCTGGTAGGTAGGTTGGTAGGTAAGTAACTGATTTTTTTATGAATGTGAGTTGGTATATCAAATACACTAAATATTGATAATCTTTCCTTTAGAATTTAATAAGAATGTGAAGAACTTGCAAAGAAACCTGAAACAAGTGATGACGTATGAAGAAATAGAGTATGTATGAAAGGCTAAAGAATCGAATAATGTTCTTCCTGACTGGTTTCTTGGATATTATTTTGGATTATTTTGTTGTCGTTTAATCTAGCCAAGCTTATTTTAAGAGTTACCCAGTTAGTGCAGTTTTCAGTAGGTACTCGTTACTTTCCTGACAGCTTGCTGAGTATCATGATATTATAGAGGAAAGAGTGATGTGCTCCTTTCACCCCCCAAAGTGGGGAACGTTCTGTGGGAAAGTTTGAGTAGGTTTGTTGGTAACAAGACTAATCCTAAAAACTTCAGTATTCATTACATTTCCAAACATTTTCAGAGACCTTTGTCTCTTCTGGTGCCCTCAGTCCATCCATACACGTGGGTTTAACAGTAGGTTAAGGTATTTAATCACCTTATGTATGCTTCTGTCCCAGTTTCTTCCAGAATAAGATCAAAAGAAAAAGGATTTCTTAATTCTGTGTTTTCATGGAGATTGGGGTTGGGGGGAATTAGGGTAAACTTGGTACTTATTAGGGTTAGGATTAGGTTTTGGGTGGGACAAAGGGGGAGTTTTATGAGTGAGAAAAGAGTGAGACAGTCTGATACTGTGTTACAGTTGCCACAAGCGTCCTAGTCTTGTTGGACATCAGTATCCTATATCATTGGTTCTTAGCGGAAGGCTTGTTAAAGCACAGATTGCGGGGCCCAACCCCAGAGTTTCTGTTTCATTAGGTCTGGGGTGGGGATTAATCATCTGGAGGTCCCAGGTGATGCTAATACTGTTATTCTATATAAAAAAATCTGTATTATAACTTCGGGCCGTTGTCACGCTAAGACTGAGAACTCCAGTACTTTTAATCTTTTGTTATATACTTGATTTTCTCATTCTCAGTTATCCTGCCTTCGGGTTTCTTTTCATATTCTTCACCTTTCAGATTCTAGAGAAAAGATTATTGGTGCTTACATACTTTAGTCTCTTTGTGTAACTGAAATATCTTTGTAACCTAATTATTTCACTTGTGGAACACTCTGTCCTGTCCTAATAACTCACAACGCATCATTACTTCATAATGCACATATTTTTATCTCTTGTTTAACTGAGATTTTGTTGTTGTTCTATTGGTTTTGACCAGTATTTCAATTTATTTTGATCAGTTTAAATAATTATTTCTTCTGCTGATGTGACATCATATGCTATGTCATATAAATTAAATTTCTTTATAATATTTACTGATGAACTTATGCCATGTGATGCTACAGGGACATCATGACTCCTGGCATTAATTCCTTCTAAATATCATTTCTTTTCCTCTAAGTTAGTGATGTACCATTAATAACTACGACCCTTCAGCTAGGCGGACTCCTTGTTCTAATATAATTTTCTCCATATTCCTATTTTTTTAGTTATATATTCAACATTCCATGGATTCAAAAGCATCGTTTGCTTTATTTCACAGAAAAAAAATTATTTGAATTACAGGGTTTATTCAAACCTTAAAGCAAAAGCCTAACAAGTTTTATCTATATCTCTTTATTATGTGTTGTTGTCTACATAATTCAGCTTGAATTTGTTGGGTGCCTATTAAGTACTATGTTAGAAAAAAATGGAGAAACCTAAATTATAGCAGGTGGGTATAAAATAGTAAGAAAAGTACATAAGTGATGACAATATAATGTTCAGTATAAACATCAATAATAGGATAGCACGTGCTACGAGGATTTAGAACAAATATCATTTAGTTAAGAAAATTAGGAAAGGTTTGGAAAGATGGCTGAAATGGACCTTTAAAATACAAACATTTCTATTGATGGGAAAAGGAATAGCATAAAAGTAGTTCATAGATCCAGGATAATATAATCAACTCAGGAGGCACTCTATAAAGGAATAATGTTTTGAAGAGATTTCAGGGAGGTAAAATTTCTCAAAACTATGGGCCCAAGTTGTAGGTCGGGGGTATCTGTCTGCCTACCTGCCTCCCTCCCTCCCTCACTCTCTTCCCTTCCCCTCCCTCCTCCTCCTTTCTCCCTCCCTTCCTCCTCCCTCCCCCTCCCTCTCCATTGTTTATTTGTTTGCTTGTTTTGATGGGTAGAGTAGGAAAAGGCCATAGGAGATATATAGATAACACTGCAGGAAGAAAAAAAATCTTGAGGAAAATGAAACACTGATATAATCATTATTAAACATTTCTTAATAATATTTTCTAGTAATTGAACAATTGTCTTATGTTTCACATATATTATGTATTCTGTAAAACATCCCTCTAAGGTAATTTTTTTAAAGACATTTAAAAATGAGGGAACTAAGGCTCAGAGAAGTTAAAAAATTTGCCCAGCATCACACAATAAAGCCTAAGTTAGGATTTAATTCCATTCTTTTAGGTTACAAAGCAGTTTTATAATTAGGATGTCTAGCAAAATTGCTGTTAGAAATATGAAAGTTGATGTGTATGGGGATGGGGTGAGGATAAAAAACTTGTTTTGTTTTCCTTTGTGTATATTTTAAAAGTCGACTGATAGAATCTTCAGAGAATTTATGTTGCCTCAATACTCTCTTCTTTTCCTTCTTAAGAAAGAAGCCCTGGAGGTAGTTTTAAGATTTATTGTTTTTCTAGAAGGAATACTTTACCTGAGTTTTTTGTTTGTTTGTTTTGTTTTTGTTTTTTTCCCCAAAAGATTTTTTTAAAGATTATGGCCATGCCATTTTTAATTGAATAGCCACAAAGGGCATTAAGGAAAGTTTTTGAGTTGTCCAGAAATATCAAAAGTTGGAACAAAATAACTTAAACTAAACTGAATTGTTTGGATAACTTCTTAAAATTCCAGTTTCAAGAACCATGCTTTATTTCCTTTCGAAGATTCCTGGCTATATATCTATAAAGCATGATTTGATAGTATTGCTTTCTAAAAGTTATACAAACCATATATATAATTCATTGTCTTTTTCAATGTCCCATTTTCCTAAACTTTATGAAATGTACATATCTGGTAGACTTTTAAATAGAATAATTTTGAGATTGTTTTATGTGTTTGGATTTCGAAAACTTGAACAGCTAAATGAAATAATTTTTGAGATCCAATGAGAGCAAGTTGACAGTGTGAAACATCTTCAAGTATTTTTAAAAGAATTGTAGAATTGTGAGTTCAGCTTTGGAAATGATCTGTTACCAAATGCAGTTTTTGAAACTTGAACAGTTATTTGAAAATAATCATTGTAACTTTATATATGTGACATTTTGCTTAGTTTTATAAAAATGAGAGATGCAGCGGTTTTATTTTGGAAGAGAGTCATCTGAAACAGCAGTCTCCGCTTTTCATTAGAAACCTTTACTATGCATTTACAAGTTAACGTTCTACTCATAATTTCTAGTTTTGTAGAAGAGTTTATTTCTAATGTTACATTATACTATAACAAACCTGTTATTTTACAGTTGGCCTTGGCAGAATTATACGAAGATGAAGTGAAATGCAAATCTTCTAAACCTGATAGACCTGACGTCACGGTCTTTAAAAGCCCGCGAACACCACCTCAAAGGTAAGTTTTGTCTTGTTTTCATCTTGTTTTTGAAAATTATATCCATTTTTAGTTCACTAATACCAAATTATTTTAAATGGCCTTGGAAATTTTTAAAAAATCTACAATTTCTTAATATTATTTAGGTACTATTCCTAAAACCATAATAGCCAAAAAGCTAGGAGAAACTAATGAAAACATTATTTTAAACACCTAATATTTTGGTAGACTTCATAGAATTATATACTGAGCAGTGCTTTTCCTCAGCACAATAGTTCCTTCTTGAATGAAAGCTACAGCCCCTCTCCCTCTAAAACAGCATTTATACACAATTTTGTCAATCATTTTTAAGGGTTTGTGTGTTTCTTAACACCTGTCCATGGAGCACCTGTGTGTCTTTTATCTGTCATTTAAGACTGTAATTTCAGGAATCTGTTTTTGCTTCCGCTGGATGGTGACCTATCTCATAAGTGACCTCTAGACAGTATTTCCTATCATTAAAATCCTGGAACTATAAAAAGAACCAACCGTGAAGATTTAAGAGATGAGAGCCAGGCATATTATGAGTTTTCTTGTTTCTAGGAATATTTTTCATTAACGTATTTTTTAGTACTGCAGATATCATTACTGGGGAGAAACTTGAATTTTCCCATTATATCTCATTCTTAGAAAGTCTGTTATTTACCAAAAGCTGAAAACTTCACTGGAAATTATGTTTTGTTTTTTTTTCCCTGCTTGTCACTACTCGACATCCTTTTTTTTTTTTTTTTTCCGTGGAGAGATAAAAATGACATATCTTTCTGGACCTGAAAGAGAAGAAAAAATATTTATAATTTTTTCCCCAAATTTTTATTTTACAAATTTTCAAACCTGTAAATAATCCGAAAAAGATTAGTACAGTGAATATGTGCTGTATGTGCTTCAGCTGTGTTCACCAGCAGTTAACATGCGTCAGCATCACATCCATGCAAGCGCTCTCTTTTACTCAACTGCTTGAATGTAAATCACAGTCATCATTAACATGTCGCCCCCACGTACTTCAGTGTGTAGCTCCGAATAAGAAGCACACATGCCTTTTTAACTTTGATAACACGTCACACCATAGAAAATGAAAATTTTATAAAATCATTTTGCATAACTATCTATAGTTAGGTATCTCTTAGAGCCTTTTTTGGATTTAAGATCTAGCCAAGGGCCATGCATTCCTTTTTGATTGTGCCTGTTTTGAATCTGAATCCAGAGCATTTGCCCCACCTTTTTGTTAAGCTTGGTTTTTGCTCATCTGTATAATCTAAAATGTATTACAGTGACTTTTTTGAAGAGTCAAGGCCAGATGTATTGTCAGATATCCCACATTCAAGGTCATTGTTTCCTCATGATTAGATTCCTGTTAAACACATTTGCTGAGTACTAGTAATCGATGTTGTCTGCTCTATACTATGTCACATCAGGAGCCACATAATTGCAGGTTTTCTCACTGTTGGTGACATGTTCACTTGCTTAAGGTGCTGACCACCACATCACTCCACTGTAAGGTGCAGATTTTCCTTTGTAATCTGTAGGTTGGTATCTTGACGCTGTTTGAATATCCTATTCTTTCAATTAATTTTATTTCACATATATGTGTATACATACATATGTATGTATAATATCTAATATATTACTGCTTCTTTAATTTATACATTCTCCAAAGTTTTGAAAATACTTAAAATATTTATATACCAAAGGTTTACTCATTAACTATTTGGCTGTTGTTTCCCCATTTTGAGCCTATTTTAAATGACTTAATTTGTTCATGGTATAACAAATCAAAATATTTGACTAATTTGACTTCTTATAATAAGATTAGTATATTAATATTTTTCTTGCTATTCAAGTATAAGTATTCAGGTATTTTAATGAATAGTTTTTTTTCTCTTTTATGTTATCTGAAACCATGTTGCCGTTAGTAGTTGTAATTTGATAAGGCAATTTTTAAGGACATTGTGCCTCAGATTCGATCTCTACAGTTATTTACGTATGCAAAAGGAGGAGCTGCTGTAAATGATACTTGTTGAGACTTAAGCTTTGTTTAATCTGTTTAAAATACAATGTGAAACAAATTATTGCAATTTTTTTTTTTTGCCGAGTATGATATTTTCTAATTCAAAGTATACAGTTCTTTTGGTTTCAGATTCAGTATTGACATTTACCCAGTTTCATTACATGTCTAATGCTTTGTCTGGTACAGAAAACGGTGCTTATGTCCATGGTCTACCTTCTTGGACAGTATTAGGTATCAAAACATTTATCTGCTCATTGTCTTTTAAGCTAATATATTTCCACTCTCTGAAACGCTAGACATAAAATCATCTCTTTTTATTTACAAAAGGAAGAATAGAATCTATAGAAAAACTTTCAGAATATAGCCTGACACCTGCTTTAACATATTCATCTACAAAAAGTTATATATCACAAATAGAGCTTTTAAAAAACTTGAATATCCTTGTTCAAAAATGTGAGAACTTAAAAAGATATCCTCTACAAGTCATTAGATAATGGTGTTTTAAGAATTAAACGAGATAAAATGTGTAAGATGTCTAGCACAATGTTGGTACTTAGTTGGGCCTTAAAAGATTATTACGATGTAGATGAGCATAGAAGACAAGAGACAGAATTCTAGGAACAAATGGGCACAGAGGAAAAATAATAAAAATAATGAGGCATTAGAAAAGGATCAGCAGAACTTTAATAGACTGTCCAAATAAGGTCAGATAGGTGGAGTACTGCCAGGGCGTGCTTCGTGGACATGTGACCAGTGCAGTCACAGATGCCATGCTTAGAAGGGCCTCATGCTTTGTTGTTATTGTCTTAAAATTCTTAATAAATTTTGAACAAGGAGACACATTCTCTTTTGGCACTGGACCGCACAAATGTGCCAATCCTGGACACAGGCTCATTGTGGAGCCTCGAAAGCCAGGAGAATTGCACTTGTATAGAAGGCAGCGGAAAGCCAGTATATGTTTTTCTAATGGAAATTTTGTGATAACTAAAATACAATAAAAGTTTTGATTCTAGAGATAGGCACCCCTTGGTTATATATATTTCTTCTGTGTTCTAATAAGGTTTTGCCATTGGACAAGTTTTTGAAATTCTCTAAGCTTCACTTTTATCTGTAAAATGGGTATAGTACTATTGTTTTGAGAATTAAATGGGCACATTATTTTCTCTTTGTAATATTAGCTGTTATTATCATATACTTTTAGGAAAATAGGACTGGCAGTACAATATAAAATGAACTGTAATGGGGAGACCAGGATAAGGGGACAAAGAAAGGAAGAAGAAAACAGCGGTGGAATCTAAGGAATGTAAACTTTCAGATTAGGGTGGCACCAGTGGAGGAGAAAGGGTGAAGTCGACCTGGGAGCCTTTCAAAAATTTATTATAGAAACTAGGTGACAGGAGTTATAGGGAGTAAGTGAACGGGAAAGAGAAATCTTAAAGGTTCTTATTCGGGGATACAGGAAAAAAATGTGATTTTTAATGGGAAGATAAGTTTAGTTTTAGAGAGATGAACTTGATTCAAGTAGGGCTTTTAAATTCAGCACTGGAGAGTAAGTAAGAGGATGCTAAAAACATATGAGAGTCGTCTGTATAGGGGAGTTTGTTATTCAGAGGAGCTGAGAAATATTTTGATGATCAGATGAGTTTGAAGAGGATAAGAGTCAAAGATATAGGCATGCTTAATCATGAAAGAAGAGAAATGGATGGATTGTAGATCTAAATATAAAGGGAAAACAGTAAAATTTCTAGAAGAAAATATAGTTTCTTCATGACCTAGAAGTAGGCAAAGATTTCATAAACGGGTAATAAAAAGCATAACTTTAAAGAAGCTAGTAAATCTTTTCCTATGTCTGGTTTCCCACCAAGGTCTTTTCTCACCAAGACTGAGATTGAAAGGAACTATATAGTTATATTTTGCCAGATTAGAGACATGGGACAGGGAACAAAAAAGCTATAACAAAAGACAGCTACAATGGGAAGCTTTTTTTTTTTCTTTCTTTTCTTTTTCTCTTTTCTTTGATTCCCCGCCCCTCCTTTCTCATTTCCTTTCCCTTTCCCTTCTTTCCTTCGCCTATGTACTTACAATCATCTGCTGTCGAGCTCCTTCTACCACTAACACTTAAGAACCAGCAGCGTTCAGCCTTGCCTGCTGCGCGGGCTCTGAGTATAAGCTTGGCGGGAAGGCTTCTTCCATTGGCTCCTGTTCTAAGGAGACTCAGGCCCCAGTGTACTGCCCCAGAGCACTTGAGGGTGGAGGCCGCCCCACATCCACTTCCACCCCGCCTCAGCTGTTCCGAGCCAGCCGATAAAGTAATTCAGGGTACCTGAGAGGGGGAGCGGGGACTGAGGAAAAGAAAGAAGACAGACAGAAGTGCAGGAGGGAGCACAGATTCCGGACTGTGTCCCCAAGTTTATTTACAACACACTTCTTATAGCATCGCAATGAGAAAACAGCAGTCAAGACCCAAGGTCAGCCAAATTACTTATCCTGCAAAACAATGAAGTTCTCACAACTCAGAACTCTCTGCTAAGCTGTAGCAAAGAATTTGCAGTGATTGCTATGTGAACAGTTGCAAGCTTACAGAGAATTCAAGATAAAACATCCTTGTTTCTGTCTTCTCGAACAGGTCAAGGAAGGTTCAACATCCTCCTTAAGTACAACTGGTTTTTAACCCCTGACATTCTGCAGCGGTTCTGGCTGCGGCTCCCCACACTTGTGTTAGGGGGTTCTGCTTCCTGGTAGCCACTTGTTCTCCAGGTGGATTTTTCTTTCAGTTACAGTGAATTGAGAGCTGGTCTGCCTTTTCCTCTTTCTGTTCAGTTTTGCATTTACTAATTTTGGAGAGAGTGTTGAAGGTGACCTCTCTTTTTAGTCTCCAATGCTGATGTAATTTGCCCCCTTTGTTTTGTTTTACGAATCAGTTCAGTGCAAATTTAAAACTGAATTAGAGGGTATGGGTAAACACTTGCTCTGATTGTCATCTTACACTGGAAGGCTCCATGTTGATATTTTAATGCTTGTATGTCCTCTTGTTAGTCTTGATTGAAAAAAATCTTAAAAGATAAAATAAGATACTAATTTTATGTAACGGTAATTTTTATGTTTCTGAGGATCATTTTGAAGTTGGAGTCAGAGTAGAAATCAGTTACTACATATGTAATACACTGAAACATTTATAGTCTAAATTATTTACCTTAAACACAGGGGTTATAATTTTTCAGTCCAAAAATCCCTGAGGAGTAGACCTGTTCTGTGTAGCCCTGTGGTCCAGATTTAGATGTTCACACTAAATTAGAAGCCTCTTCACTAACTAGGTGCCTGCTGAGTGTGGATTCCTCAGAAGAGAACTTAGCCTCTGGTTGTCAGCACTGCTTCTCCCCCACTGCCCTCGACCCCATCCCTAACCCCCAACACACACCAAAAGCGCTTAAGTTGTGAAAGAGATGCATTTAATAAGCAACTGCAGAGGGTGAGAGAGGAAGAAACGAGTCAGTTCTCAGCCCAGATGCTGAACTTACTACAAGAATTTCCGCAAACTCCATGAGAAACTATATGAACTATTCACTATTTAATTCCTTCATCCACAGAAGGCATTTAAAAAATTATTTTTTAAATAAAACTTATTTCCTAAAGCTGTGGGTTTTACTTTAAAGTAGTTTATGTCTGTATTATAAGTTTTTATTCATGAACTATGATGTTTAAAGGTTCTGCTCAAGGGAACGTGAATACAGTGGATTACATATAGTTCGACCTTCAACTGGGAAAATTGTGAATGAACTTTTCAAAGAGGCAAGGGAACATGGGGCTGTCCCTCTGAATGAAGCCACAAGAGCTTCAGGTGATGACAAATCTAAGGTAAATGCTCAATTTTAAAACTAAATATGCTATTTATATATTTGATCTTCTCTGTAGTTTTTTATATTATTCCTTTTCTAACTATATATATAAATATTTTTTTTCTTTTTGCCCAGGAACTTTTTTTTAATTTAAATTAGTTTCAAGTATACAGTACATTGGTTAGACATCTAACTGTATATTTTTGTTTAAAATATTTTATTCATTTTCATAACATTATAATCTTTCTATTAATGACTGAAAGTCGAGGCAGTTTCTTACATTTCTATGCAACTTCTCTACTTACCTTTTTATTTTGAAATAATTATAGACTCAAGAGAATTTGCAAAAAGTATACAGAGGGGTGCGGTGTACCTTTCACCCAGTTTCCCCCATTTCCCTAATAGCTAGTGATGTTATTTGTATTTTTCTAATGGCCTGTATTGTTGAACATCTTTTCATGTGCTTTTTTGCTATTATTTTTATTATCCTCTTCAGTAAAATGTCTCCTCATGATTTTTGCCTATTTTCAAATAGATTGTTTTGTTATAAACAAAAGTGAAAGTTCTTTATATATTTTAATATGGGTTCTTCGTCAGGTCCATGGTTTGTAAATATTTCTTCTTAGACTGTAGCTTGTCTTTTTAGTCTCTTACCAGGGTTTTTCATAGAGCAAAAGTTTAAATTTTGATAAAGTCCATTTTTTTTTTTTATACTTTCAGTGTCTTGTCTAAGAACTCACCTAACCTTAGGTCCCAAAGATTTTCTCTATGTTATCTACAAAAGTTTCATAATTTTACATTTTACATCTAAACCTATGATGCATTTTGAGTTAATTTTAGATAAAGTTTATGTCGAGGTTTATATTTCTAATTATAGAGGTCCAGCTGCTCTACCGTCAGTTGCTGAAAAGGCTCTCCTTTTTTCATTTGATTATTTTTGTACCTTTTTCAATTTCTACAAAACTTTTATGCAGCTTTTATAACTATATCAGCTGACATAGTATGGGTATACTTAAAGAAAACTTCAAACATATTTTCGTGTATAATTGTCATATAGTCCCATAATTGACATTTCTCAAGCTGAATTCCTTTATCAAATCATTTGGGGAGGTTTTCTAAACTACCACGTAGCCAGAGGTGTTACAGGTAGGTGTCAGGTGTGCTCAGCCACCTGTCTTTCGAAACAGCCTTTGTGGTCATTGTGGCAGACATCCGCTGCTGAGAGCCATAAATTTTACTTTTCATTACTCACCAATAGCTTCTAATTCTTTTTCAGTGAATCTAAAGTGATTTTGGTTCTTCAGGTTCTCCAATTCTATAAGAAAAATGTGGAATTGGTATAATTTAGTCTAAGAAAAGAAAGCAATGTGATAATTAAAGGCTTGTTTATGATATAAATTGTGATTAGAAGGAATGGGGTTTTTAAACTTATATGCTATATCCTACCTGAAAAATAGAAGACCTTGTGATTAATATAGCAAAATTAAAAGTACAATCATAGTTGATTTGTTACGGTTGAATAAAACAGCTTATAAAATATAGAGCTTTTCTTCAAGGTAATTTATACTCATTTATAAAATTTTTCCTTTACTCTATGAATCTCTTATTTACTTTGTGAAATACGATTTATACATTATAATTTTCATTATAAGACTTGTCATAAAATAGCGGTAGCATTTTATTTATTTTTATTTTTATTTCTTTATTTTTTTTAAGCGAGGCAACCCTTGGTTGAACTCACAGATTGCAAGGACCTTGTCAGTTTATAATCCCTTATTTTTTATTTTTTAAATTTTTTTATGCCTACAGCACCTGATCTTCCTAGGTGGTCTCCCATCCAAGTACTAACCAGGCCTGACCCTGCTTAGCTTCCAAGATCAGATGAGATCAGGCTTGTTCAGGGTAGCATGGCCATAGACAAATTGTGGTAGCTTATTAAAATCTGTTTATACTTGAAAATATATATTTTGGTATATAAATATATTTCTTTGTTTAAGATTGGCCTAAATTATTTCAGATCCTGAGTTACTAATGTTTTTATGGGAAGAAACATAATTCTTACTTGAGTACACTTCTCTGTCACATAAAACTCATTTTAATATAGCATTTTCCTGGAAAGTACAAACCAGTTTGGCTATTTACAATTGACCTAGTTTTAAAATATATATCACACATTATTGTGACATTTTGCTTAATAAGCCTTATGAATTTTTAGCTCACTTGCTATGTATTTTAGTCATTTACAGGTGGAGGATACAGATTGGGTAATTCCTTTTGTAAGCGATCTGAATACATTTATGGAGAAAATCAGCTGCAAGATGTAGGTATAGTAATTAGAATGAAAAATTACAGATATTTGCCTCTAGTTAATACTGTTTGTTTTAAAGTTAAAAAATTATAATCAATAAGTATAATCTTTTTGTTTTATTACTATAACATGGATTAAAAGGACTAATGTGTAAGTTTTCAGTATCAGATTTTATATTTTGCATCCCAGTTGTACCTTGCACTTAGAGATACGTAACTATTTGTTAATAGAATGTATGATTCACTGTAAAAATGAGCTTATATATATATTATAATGATTATTATAAATGATGTACTGTCATAATATAGAATGAACTGAATTGTAAACATAGAAACACCTGAAGTCATTCTCTGTTTCTGTTGCCTTTTGAAATTTTGGAGTTACAACTTCATTTTAAACATGTGCAGTTTATCCTTGGAGGGTACCGGAAATCCTGTCCTGCCCCTTGGAAGGAATATGTAAGCTCTGTAGCAGAGAAGGTCCAGATGAAGGAGAAGGGTGGGTGTGGAGCGGCAGCTGGATGCTCTCGTTGCTTTCGTCTTCTCACTGAATTAGAAATAACTGTCCTTCGAGGCCACGGTCCAGCTGTGGGACCTTTGGTATTTTAGCCATTGTCCATTTGTAAAGCTAAATACAAATCTGCTTGGCAAACACACATGGTTTCATTTATACCTTTATTTTAACTATTAATAATGAATACTGTGAATAACTCCATGTTTTAAATTAAGTAAATGGTTTAATATGTTGTGATAATCACGTTTGAAACCTAAAATGATTTGATGCAGATGGATGTTTGTATTTCTTTATCTTTTTTTTCTATGCTCAAAAGGTTCAGATTTTGCTTAAATTGTGGAGCAATGGTTTCAGCTTAGATGATGGAGAATTGAGACCTTACAGTGACCCAACAAATGCTCAATTTCTGGAGTCTGTTAAGAGAGGGTAAGCTGGATTATTTGTATTCTATTCGTTACTTAAGGCGGGACTTTTTAACAGACTGCCATTCAGTAGTGCACTACTGGTTTTTAAGAATTATATTATATAAATGGTTCCTGGGGGGAGGGGTGAAGGGTATTTTTAAGTATATAAAGGACACGTTGCTATCTGTAAGTCACTAGTTCTCTTTTGTGGTGGGTGGGGGAATCTATAGACATTTGGTCTCTTTTCCCAACTCTGAGAAGAAATATTTTAATATAATAAATCAGTGAATCGATTAGCATGTAGCTGCCCATCCACTAAGCCACTGTCCTGCTTACTGTTGACAGGGTGACTCTCATTGCATGTATGCCTGAAATTGAGCAACTTATATTAGAAATCTTTTAAAGTGGCATTACTGCTGGCAGAAGATTTCAAAAGGTTAGTTTGAAGTTATAATTTATGAAAGTAAACCAGATACATAGTACTCTGACCCGTTTAAAGAACATCCTAACTCACTAGCTCTTCTTGCTAAAGGATGAGCTATTTCGATGAGCAATTCATGGTGAACTGGGAGATTTCATAGGGTCAAAGGACTAGAATAGGAGATTATATTCTATCCAGGAACTGAAGGTCGGGCTTTCCCAGTGATGAAGTATGTCCAAGGAGAGTGGCTGAAGTGGAATGGAGATGAAACGCATTAGCGTTGAGGCAGTGAAAAAACTGAAGGAAAGAAATTTTAGAACACTAATTATTAGCATGAATTTTGAATTTAATTCAACAAAGAAAATGTCACGATACCCAAAAAAGGCAAGAAATGCTGTAAATGGTATGCTGAAGTCATCGAGAAAGGTGGGAAGCTGTCTTGGGAGATGGTACATGGTGAGTGGTAAAGACAAGGATATATAATAGTTTAACAGTGCTGTGGACTTGAAAACCCGCAGCGTCACTGGGAAAGAGCTGGGAGTGACTGCGTAGGGGACACATTCATCTGCTAAGCGAAGATAAACACTACTGTTGAAATTAATGCTTATTTCAAGATGGTGGAAGAAAATATATTGATGATGAATGTATAATAGATCAAAACATATATCAGGACAAATAGAGACTCATGGACATGGACTATAGACTAGTGTTTACCAGAGGGTAAGGTGGTTGGGGGAAGAGGGAGGTAGACAGGGTAAAAGAGATCAAATATGTGGTGACAGAAAGAAATCTAGCTATGGGAGGTGAACACACAGTGTAAACATATATGCCTTACTGTTAAAGTGTACAGCTGAAACTTACTGGATTTTGTTAACCAATGTCACCATAAAAAATTAATTAATTTTTTAAAATTAAAAAAAATATATAAGTGAAAATAATTTATAAACCTTGTAGGCTCCTGTTCACACAACCATGTATACTAATTTTTTTTTTTTAATTTGAGCCATATCATATCTAGGACAAAGTATGATCAAGAACAGTTTTAGAAAAGACTCTTTAAGAGAAATAACTAATATCAGATAGTGGTTGTTAACTGTGTATGATCATTGTCCTGTTTTTTACCAAGTATTTTGTAACACCACCTTCACTGTCCTCAAAGAAGAACTCATAGATGATACAATTTACATATGCATATTATTTCCAAAAAATGATATAAATTTTATCTTAAAAATACTGAAGGAATAAAAGAAAGTTTTTTTATCATAAGATTATATATATTCAGTTTATAAATAACCTGGGTACGACTGCACCAGATGTAATGAAGTAGTCAGATAGTTTTCACTTGGATGCAGTCTAGCACTTCTCATGTAAATGTGACAGGTATAAAAACAGAATAATGAGGTACACGAAGTTGGCAACTTCATTACTATAAGTGGCATTGCAGTCAGGGATTTGGTAAAGTTCCAGACAAAACAAGGTGCCATCTTCCCTCCATTTATATGGAAGGTGGAAATTTCAAAATATATTAATATAATACAAAGAAAAAAATAGTTTTTGAGTTTTTGCTTATATGTAAGCAGACCCTAAGCCTTAAGTTTTAGGCTCAGACATTATGAACAGTGTTGTCATCCTGTGACTTGGGCATAGCAGTCAGTGTTTCTCTGGTTTCTCTGGAGCCCTAGACACCCCTTCATTGTACAAGATGGCTCTCCCATGGCAGAGCATCTCTGTCCCCTTCCCTGACCCTGAGCAGCAGCTCTCATGAATCACATGACAGTCCAGAACACTCCTGTCAATTTTGAAAACTTCCTCCAGGAAGTTTAATAATAAATATCTGCATTAACTATTACATCTTTATAGGAATTTTCTAGTGCTAATTTAAGGTATGAATCTCTGCCTTACGATTTGGCTTTCTGGATGTCAGAAGCGCTTCAAGATCACTAATGACAACAAAACCCTATGTTGAGAATCACTAAGGAATAATGTGATGTAAGTTTAAGGAAGAAATATCTGCAGAGACTAATCAATCATCACAGAAATTTTACATTATAATTCAAGCAGAAATTGCTGTTTTCCAGTGTAGCTCACAACTCAATTACAGTCAACAGTGTAGATTCATTTTTTTTTAAGTTAACTAAAACCGTTTTTCCCTTTTCAAAAGGGAGATTCCCCTGGAGCTTCAGCGACTAGTTCATGGTGGCCAAGTGAACTTGGATATGGAGGATCATCAGGATCAAGAATACATAAAACCCAGATTGAGGTTCAAGGCTTTTAGTGGAGAAGGACAAAAACTTGGAAGGTAAATTCCTAAAATGAGAAAAATACTTGTCTTTGTTCAACATGATTTTTCTTTGAGAATAAAATAGCAAAATACCTAGAAAGTAAAACCTAAGACACAAACTGTAAAGACTGCTGATAGAATTAGATATGCAAAGCTGGTGATAATATTAGTAGCTAATACTTAGATATCAGTAACCACTTCCTAAGTACCTCACATACATTAATCCACTTACTTAATCTTCACAACAACTCTCCATGTAGATACTGTTATTCCATTTGCAGTTGTAGTATTTTGCCCAAATTGATTGAGTTGGGAACTGGTTAGCATGTGGGATTCAGAATAGGTACTCTGGCTCTCTAGAGTCTGTGACTTTACAATTATGCCATCCTGCTTCTTTCTGATTATGTACGTGGGTCCAAAAGGGAGAAATTATAAAGGGTTATTGGTCAGATAAAACAATAGATGTCTTAGATCATAGCTTTAGGTATGCCTGTCTGCCGTAAGTAATTGTTAAGTTCTTGCAGCAGGAGCAGTGTGCGTGTTAAGTTGGTTGTTTTCAATATATCTTAAACAGCCAAACCTGTTCTTCAAGTTATGGAAGCCCCGTATGGAAAACACACCAAACCCGAGCTCCTCTGGTTGCAGGACAAGGAGGAAATTGTCTTTGAGACATTTCCAAAGAACCTCTAGGACTTTGCTTAGCACAAATTAGAATCCAGTGCGGATGGTGCAATGCATGAGTGAATTCCTTTGTAATAGTCATGGCTCATGAGACTTCCTGAATCTTGCAAAATATGTCGGTTACCCTCTATTTGTCCACGTATTACTACAGGTGACCTGTGGAATTGCGGCATTGGCCCTATTTGCAGTATAGCCTTTCGTGCATGCTTTGTTCCTTTTCGTATGATTTCTTCCCTTTAAGTTCTTTTCAATTGCCTTGTGTACACTGGTTCTCTGTTCCCCTCTCATTTCTCAGTATAGGAAAGACTTCAATATCGGTTCTTTATATTTGACTTTCTCGAGTCTCCATTTCTGTATCTTTTTCTGCTTTTACAGACCGATCTCTGGGACATGTAGGAAATACTTGAACATGTGTTGACGTGGGGTTTTTTTAGGACTCAAATCCTTCAATTCCCAGTCACAGGTCTGCTCGGAAATATTCTTCCTCATCTCTCTTTGCTACCGACACAGGTCAGGCTTCTCCTGAATTATTCTGTTTCTTCCCTCCTTTTGTTTTTATAACTATGACCCCCCTAGAAATATTTTTTAAAAATATTTTTAGCACTTCTCATTTTTTTACTTAATATTTATTGAGATTATGATTTTTAATTAGAACACAGGTAAAACGCCCAGTCATCTCTTTTCCTTGTACATATTCTATTATTTAAATTTATGAGCAAGAATTGATGTTAGAATGCACACCTTTTGTTAGTAGAAGTACAGTAAATCTAGAAGTTGAAGAAGGTAGCATAAAGGAAAGATAGCTGAGAAGAACCAGTGATTATTTATAATCAGTCATTTCAGCTCATGAAAATAAGAATATTATCTGGTAATAGTATCTTAGAAAGGCTATCCTTTTTTTAAGGCAAAAAGCTAGAGGAAATGACAAAAAAAATGACAGAGGAGAATAACAAAGATTAGGGGTGATAATGCTCTGTTACTCTCTAGCCACATTGTTTAGGGTCTTTGTAGAAAATGAAATCTGCTTGCTAGTCTAAATAGTAAAGGGTTTCTTGCATAGCCTTGGATACATTACAAATTTCTGAAAGAGATAGCAAACCAAGCATCTTAGATAAATACGACAGGAAACTTTCTAGAGAAAACGCCTCCTGTGTCCCCATCACTTTGCTCAGTCCCCTTGAAGCTAGGGACCAGACACTAGAACATTCCATTCTACCTGCTCAAGAATAATCGGGTGCCCCCAGCACCTTGGTAACCAGAAGAGCCGTACAGCTCCCACTTCCAGTGCTTGATTCCAGTACATATGTAGTTGTTTGCTTAGTAGAAGAGTGGAAACAAATAAAATTCTAGCTGCAAGGGAGTCTGAGCAGTGTACTCTTTAGAATTTTCAGCTTCTGATGTGTAGGAGATTTACACTTGGAGATTAGTGTTGTGAGCCTGTATGATGCACATGAATCCAAATATTGAATAGTCGAATATATATTCTAAGAAAGCAAAGAATTGCATAGAACACTTTAGAAGACATTAAGAAATATATTGAAATATAAAAGTTGTAATGGTTAACATTTATCAATTCAGAAAGTAACTTTCTAAAATGGCACATTTCCTAAGAGTTCCAGACAACTATTTACTAAACAGAGAAATAATTAAAAAGAAGCAAACAAAGCAGAAATGGAAATAATCCCATTGTCTTCCATAGCTGTGGCAGTCTAATTGCAAACAGAACTTTGCATAGATAGAAACTAACCTAATTATTTGTGACATGCAAATAATTATGGGGTAAACCTAAATGTAATAAAATATTAACCAGTACCCTCAGTTTATATAATAGGGGCAAGCAAGTCATGGGTGTAAAACTGCAAAGTTACAATGCTAGAACAAATGATACTATTTAATAAAAATTAGCTTAGTGAGCTAGAGCAGATGCAAGACGAGCAAAATCCTAAGAAAATTACAGAATCATTTTTGATAGGCAGGGCTCACAAGCATTCACTGTAGGCTTTTCAACTTATGTGTATGAAGATGAAAATCATGATGCGAAGTACGTCTCTCTTTCTGTCACTGTTTGTCCTCCTTTAATCCAGGAAGATTGATTCCCTTTGCTACTCTTGCTTGTTCCAGCCACCATACCTGCGGCTTGACTTCGTCTTGGTCACTGGACCCTTGAGGGCTCTTTTTTCTAAAGTCCGATGGCCCCTTCTTCCCTGCCTTTTCTTCATTTCCTTATCCCGGCAATTCTGCTGTCCCTTGCCTTACCGTACGGCCCCTGGATTTGTCGTACTCTGTGCAGTTCCGTGCCACGGGGTGGTCGCACGCCCGTGCTGGGCAGGCAAGCCACGCCTCTCCCATTCTCAGAGAACATCCCCTCTGTTCCCAGCTTTCCCTAAGCCTCCTGTTCTACCCCTCCCATCCCAGCGGATGTGCTCTCAGCTTCCCTGAGAAAATAGAGCCTGATAAGAATTAGCTTTCTTAATACATTCCCCCAGACTCCAGGTTTATTAAAATCATTCTTACCTCCTTTTCAGTCTGAAGATGTTTCTCCTCCTGTCCGAGGGAATTGCTCTGCTTACAACCTATATCCATCCTTTCCTCCAGTTTGCCTACCTCATTTATCGATTCCGTCTTTTACTTTCTTAAAATTTTCTTTTCAACATAATACTTGAAACATACATACAGTATATTAGAAATGTCACTGTGGTTTGATCACTCGAATGATGAGGAGGTTTTAAGCAGCAAAGTGGTGTGAGTTGAAAGCTAAATATTAAAGTTAACATAACTTTAAAATATTATTTTATATTTTACATTAAGTTAATTTAATGCTGATATGTGCAAAAATAGCTGGCACTTGAAACAGCGTTCTGGGACGTACCGGGGCAGGCGTCCGTCATGTTACTGCGCTTTGCTCTGTTGCTCTTCACGTATGTTACATTTTTTACAAATCAAAGGCAGGACCCTCTGGTAGAACAATTGCGACTTGCTGTATTGCAGAGTTTGCTTTATCGTGGTGATCTGGACCCAACCCTGCAGTATCTCTGAGGCGTGCCTAGAGAACACACCTTCATAATATAATTTTATTTCCCCCTATTTTATAAATGATAGAACTGGGATTCAAAGAGGTTAATTTGCTTAAGTTTACTCAGTTAACATAGCTGGGATGTGAAACCAAGTCTGTCTGTGCTCCTAGTCATTCTTTAACATTAACTCAAAGTCATTTCTATTTCTGACTAAAGACTTATGCTAAACAGTCTCATGAAATCTCAAAGGGATAAAGACGGATAAAGGGATAAAGAATGCAAAGTTAGACTTTGGAAGAGATTGGATAATCTAAATAAGGAATCCTAGAGTCCGGAACAATTATAATATAATGAAAGAGGTTTGAAGAAGTATAGGAGACTCAAAGGAAGTTTTTGCTAGTCCTGAAGCCATACTGGAGATAACTTGAGAATCAGGTATGAGTCTAAGTGGTTATTCCACTGCCTTGAGTTTGTCATATGTCTTATCTATTCAGATTTGTGTTCTAATTCTTTAATTCTTCTTTCTTAGCCTTACACCTGAAATTGTCAGTACACCTTCCTCCCCAGAAGAAGAGGATAAGTCAATATTTAATGCAGTTGTTCTTATTGATGATTCAGTGCCAACAACAAAAATTCAAATCAGGCTGGCAGATGGGAGTCGTTTGATACAAAGATTCAATAGTACACACAGGTAAGCTTCTAGTTTGCTGTTACACACTTGGTTAATTATCTGTGTAAAACTATATGTGACCTTAGTAATGAAGAACATGAAATTCTTTAGATTTACAGTATGTTTTTGACAGAAGAAAAATCTTTTGAAAGGGTAATAGCTGTTGTAAGAAGTGAAATACTTGGTATTTAAACATCCTCTATAAACTGTCCAGATACAAATGCAAATCCAGATATCACTCAAAAAATAAAGAAAATAGTGCAGTTTTGCACTATTGTTACAGCCATGTGAAGTGGAATCAGATTTAATTTAATATAGTAAAACCTTATTTGGTCTTTATTCATATAAAATTTATGGTAGTTCTAATTGGAATTAACTTTCTACATAGCAGATCTAATATAAATTTGTAGTGTAAAGTTTATTTGTGTTATTATCAAACACATCAAATAAACCATTTTACATATCATTTTAACATTCACTCATATATAGACATTTAATAAGATATTATTTTAATTTGTTTATTGTATTCCTCTAAGGAATACATTTATGATCTTAGTTGAGTTACTATGTATATTTGAAAGTAATTTTTAAAAATTATTCTTAAGACTTTTTGTAGTTTCAGACTCACTTTGACACAGGCCTATTCTAGGTACCTTTTTCTGGATCATGTGCTGCTAAAATATTTTATACTCTGAAAAAAGTAGGACTTGCATTTTCAGTGTAATAGCATGGTTGACATTTATTTTGTGCATAACTCATCTGAAGTTTGTGTGTTTTATAGTAAAAGATATTAGATACATTCCAAAGTCAATCCTCACATTTTATCTTAAAGCTCAGGTAAAACCATCTATTGAAATAGTGTAAATTAAAGAAAGTTACAGCACATTTAACTAAGGATGAGAATTGTGTAATTCTTATCTAATTTTAGCTAAAAGCTTACATGGCCAAAAAAGCTTCTGTGTCACAAATTATTTTTGTCTTATTCTCAGGATCCTGGATGTTCGGGACTTTATTGTGCAGTCCCGCCCTGAATTTGCAGCTCTTGACTTCATTCTTGTGACATCATTTCCAAACAAAGAGCTAACAGATGAAAGCCTGACACTACAAGAAGCAGATATTCTTAACACCGTGCTACTCCAGCAGCTAAAATAATATTGCTCCTATTCATGCAGTAGCATGTAGGAAAGAAAAGGTGCCATATGAATAAGGAAAACACTTAAAACAGCATAAAAAATTATTTTTATTATTTATATGGATACATTTTAGTGTGTCCGCCAGCCTTCTTTTAGATGATTTTGGACTAGGAATAGATCTTGAGATAAATAATGGTTGAGTTTTTAGTTGTAGGGCTGGCTTTTGTCGATAGCTTTTAAATGTCCAAGCAAATCCATTTGTTACATGCTCAGTGTTCATGTAACAACATTGTTGACAGAGAAAATGAACAAACCTCATTTTGATAAAAGCATTTGGTAAAATTTGCACTAAAGTTTCTTGACGCTGCATTGATCAAGAGCCGTTAAGAAACTTTCCGATCAAATATTTTGAAAATTTTTCTGTGATACGTACTGAAAAGTATCTGTATTCTGATTTTATTAAGCATCCTTTTTACTTACTGATTTAGCTGTTTTACTGTATCAAAAAATAGTTCAAGCCTTGTATTTTATAGAACTGTGACCATCATAAACTAGAAACAGAGACATAAGGGTCAACAGTTCTTGAGAAGATGTGGTAAACAGCACTTTAAAATAGAAGAATTACAATCTCTCCTAGAGCCTGCCTTGATCACATTCATTTATTCATTCAACACATTTTTCTAGGGGGCCTGCTATATAGACTAAACTCCGTTCTAAGTATTCAACCCAGAAGGTATTCTACTCCAGGACAAAATGAGTGTAGAAATATAAGAATGTAAATTCTGTCAGGCAGACTGGATCTAAAGAATGACCAGCGTAAATATTTGCATTTCTGCTGAAGCCAGGTATGTCCTGAATGAGGCAGGCTACATCAGCAATGATAGAAAAGCTTTTCTTCTTCCCTCACACCACTTCATCTTTGGTCACCACTCCTGGTTAGTTTTCTGTTGCTACTATTACAAATTACTGCAAACCCTGGCTTATAATAGCACAGATTTATTATCCTCTATAGGTTAAATGTTCAACATGGGTCTCACTGGGCTTAACGTAAGGTGTTAACAGGGCTGCATTTCTTTTGGGAGACTGCACGAGAAGCATTTCCTTGCGTTCCAGGTTCTAGAGGCCACCTGCATTCCTTGGCTTGTGGCCCCGTTTCAGTCTTTAAAGCCAGCAACGTTATATCTCTGCCCCTTGTCGCATCTCTGTGACAACAGCCAGGAGAAATTCTCTGCTTTCAAGGACTCATGTGATTAGATTGTGTCCACCAGGTAATCCAGGATTATCTCCTCATCCTAAGGTGTACAGTAACCTTAACCACATCTTTAAAGTCCCTTTGCCATTAAGTGACATGTCATTGGTTCCTTCTGGAGGCCACAGGGTGAATCTGTTCTTTGCCTCTTCGGCTTGTGCAGGCTGCTGGTAACCCTTCCCTTAGTCCGTCTCCCTCCAATCCCTGCCTCTGCCCTTAACCTTTTACTACTAACTTTGATTTTCCTCCTTTTCTCTTACAAGATCCCTTGTGGTTGATTACATTTAGTTTACCTAAATAATCCAGGATAATCTTTTTACCTCAGAATGCTTAATCACATCTGCAAAATTCATAGGTTTGTGGATTAGATCTTGAGCATTTTGATGGACCATTCTATCTATCATAGTTTACTCCTGCCTCAAAAGCCCACATCTGTCCCCAATAAAATCACCCCATTCAAAGGGCCTCAGAAGTCTCAACCTTTTACAGCATCAACTTAAAATGCAAAATCTTATCATCTAAATCAGGTATGATAGGATATGGTATAATGCCTGGGACAAAATTCCTCTCCATCTGTGCAGCTGTGAATCTAGAAAACCTATTATTTGCTCCCAAATATGAAGATAAGACAGGCATAGAATAACAGTTATAGACATTCTTGTTAAAAAAAAAAAAAATAGAAAATGAAATGAAAAAATGAATCTCAAGTGCCAACAATTTAGATCAGCCAGGCTCACTCCAGTAGGTTTCGGAGTCTGGGAGTTGCCTGGTTCACAGCACTGTCCTCTGTGCTTGTGACGCTCTCCTAGTCCTGACCTTCATGGAAGGTAGCACCCGTCTGCAGCTGAATGGTTCTGCCAGCGTGTTTCTTGCCTGTGGAATTGTGGGAGACCCAATGATCTTTCATGTCATTCTTTCTCTCTTAGTTTAAGATGGCAATGTCTTACATTTTCAAAAACCTTGTGGATCTGCTTTGTATGTTAGAGGAATTCACTCCATTAGACCAGAGGCTCCTCCACAGTTTTCCCCTGGATAGTCCCATCTATTTTTTGGCTTTTTCTGAGGTGGCTGAGAGGATCTATAAGTCACACCCTTAATCTGTCCCATTTGTGTGACTAAACACTCAGGCCTTTTTGATCTTTCTCAGGTATTAGCAAAGGGTTGAACAGCACCCTCAGCTCTTTCCTTAGAGCAGGCTTTCCTAACGGGCAATCTCCCTCAATTTATCTGCTCCCCCTACCCCCGCCCACCTGCCATTTCACTAAGAAGGAGCAGGCTGCACCTTCCAGCTTTGCTTAGAAATCCGTAGCCCAATATCTTAAGTCTACCGCTGTGACTTCTGCTTCCCAAATAACTTCAGGGCACAATTCGGCTAAGCTTTTGACCACTACACAGCTGTAACGTCTTTCCCTCCCATTTCCTTCCGAGCCCTCGCAGCACCTTTGATGTCCTTACTTCTGCTAAGTCTGCTTAGACAATTTGGAGATTCTCTAGGACAATTGTTTTTTCTACCTTGCTCCTTTTCCAGCCCTCACCAGCATTAACACCCATACATCTAATAGTATTCAAAGCAATCTCGGCTTTTTCTGTCATGCTTCTAAAATCTTCCAGCCTCTCCACGCACCCCAGTTCCAAAAGCCACTATAGGTATTTTTTACTGCAGCCTATTTCCAGGTATCTAGAAAACTCTTCTGTGCCTACTCACTGCCAATTGACTTGAGTGTGCCAATAGGAGATTTGGAATTACCTTCCTCTGGAGGCTCTGGTTGGAGGCAGTGGGCTACCTATAGCAGGGGTTTTAATACTGGAAGCGCTACCAGAACTGCCACAGGATCAATCCCACTACTGCAAAGAAAACGTTTTAGTGTCGTAATGTAGACTATGAAGATTATTCCTAAGTCTTCCCCTCAGAATGGGAAACCCTGTTCTTTTCTACTGATTGAAAACAACTTGGAGAATATAAAAATAATAGTTCAAAAAGTCAATCTCAGTTCAAAAAGAGACCAGGGATATACCACATTTTCATTTTCACAGGAGCAAAATCATCTTCCTAAAGAAATAATCTACTGAAACAAATGAACGTTTTAAATAAAAGGGCAATGCCCTGTTTTACTAAACCCTGTAAAATTATTTGGACTTTTGTAGTTTCTTTTTATCGATTAGGTGGCGTGCCTGTAGATGCACATCCAAAACGAGAGCCATTTTTGTGTAGAAGTCTGCCAAAATACAGAAATTTAAACATCAGAAAGGATGAACAAAACTGTCACACGAACTACATTTTTCTTCACTTAGAGTCATTTTTCTGACGTTACTACTGCAGTCACTGTAATTTTTTAAATCCGTAATCACCTCAAAAAAAATTGTCACAGTGAGCAGTTAGACAACCAAGTGTGAGGTCAGTTGTTTTGCATGATGTATGTAATCAAGAAGTTTTAAGGGTCTGCTTCCCAGTAAATGTTTTCACTGGCACTCATTGAAAATCCTTTTCAAAATGTCCTTGATTTACAGATTTATTTGAGTGGCTTAACAGAATATTTTAAGCATGAGTAACATTTCCTGTGATTTAATTTCCTGTGGTGTACCTTTTTTGGTGAGCAAAGAAATAACTGAGTTGTAGCAATGTTATCTCGATTTCCTAATACTGTTTTGTTTTTATTCCACCAAAATAAAGTTGCAGATTTTTCTTAACTTTTTCCTAACAGTGGATTTCTGAAAACCTTATCACAACTTGTTTTTGTCCTGATCGGTAATACAAAAAAATCCAATGGAGAATATTTGAGGATCTCATTGACTTTATTGAGCAGTTCATAAACCAGGCAGCATCTCATCTAGCAAGCAGAGATGAGCTGCAAAGGGCTTCAAAAAGGGAAAGCTTTTTAAAGGGAAGACAAGTCATAACAAAGATTTTTTCAGGTTTAGATAACCTACCTCCCCATGGGCGATGGGAGGGGTCTCTGGCAGATTACTTCATCTTTCTGTGAACATAAAGGGACTATGTAATAAACCTGACAAGCTCAGTGACCAAAAATAGCCACACAGGATGGTCTAATCACAAATTCTGAACTGGTAGACCTGTCGGAACTAGCACTTCCTTAGCAAAGGTCAATTTTTACCTTTAGTGAGCCCTGCATCTAGGATAAAGGACCTTTGAAGTGTCAGTAATTTTCTAAACCCCTGAGGGCACAACAGCAGGCACCAGAGCACAAGGCCATGAGAGCGTGAGACCACAGAAGCCCTCACTGCCTTGCTCCCCAGCATACCATCTCTGCTGTAAATGTTCAGGATTAACTCTCCTGTACCCACCAGTGTAAAAGAAGCGTTTCTCCGTTTTGCTTTTTATCTGGTCCTAGAGATTTCCCCACTTTGCTTCCTCCCACCTCCTCCATCTATCACCAGTAGGCTTCTTGTGCCTTCCCTAGGTTTTCTCCTTTGATTCTAAATGCATAAAAGAAACTGCAGAACTGCTGTTCTCAGAGCGTTCTCTCAGTCTGTTGAGATCTTGCTTCCAGGTACGTCCTCAAAAATTTGGCAAAGTAATGTCAGATTTAACAGTTCCTGGAGTGAAGTAGTCATTTTTACTTAGTATAACTATATGCAAATGAGTGTTTCGTGTATGAATAACATAAAATACATGATAATATCAAGACTAAGAGGTCTCCCCCCGGCCCCCGAAAACCTATTATAAATGTTTATAATGTAAATAAATGTTACTGTTTGAAATATTGTATACATAGGTTTCTATGGCAACTCAGACTAATCCAACTTTATATTTTTAATGTTAAGCTTATGTGTGCTTCATTTGCAATAAGGAGATAACCACTTGGGTTTAACATTGAGGGTTTACTATGAGCAGAATCCTATGTTTGGCAGGTAGCATGTTTCTTATGGCCAGTGTCACTGTACAGTTTGGCATTCCGACCTCAGCTTATATGTGGTTTCTACAGGAAGCCTTCCCTGATGCCCCAATCTAAACTCATCCCCTGGTCTCTCAGTCACATTACCCTGATTCTGAAGTATTAACTATATCTGATATTTTTAAAATTTCTTTGACTTTTATCCCCGTCTAACTTAGACACACTCTTTCCCGTTCCCCCTGTCAAATGACAAAACGATTTAGTTTGATGCCATGGATTGAGTGGGTACAATGCCTCACAAGCAGTGGAGCACTGTCCCCAAGGGATCTGGAGCAAGAGAGAGTTTTATAGAGCATAGGAAGAGGCAACCTGGAAATGGCATGATTGGCTAGGAGGTTAGATTTTCTTGGTGGGTATTTCCCGGAAGTTCAGGCAAATTTAGGTTTAGATTTGTGTTGGGCCACTGAGGAGGCTTCCATTTTGTGACTCCTGGTGTGTGAATTAACTATCTCATCATATTCTCAGAATGCGAGTTTGTGAGAACATGGATTTTTCTTATCCAATGCTATATCTTTAGAGCCGAAACAGTACCCTAAATGTAGAAGCTGCCCAGTAAATAGTTAACAAGTAATAAATCACTGAATTAAGAATGGAACCCTCTGAACACTGGAAGAATATATGCATTCATGTTTTAAAAATGGGAGATTCAGAATAGCACCAACGGAGTTAATGGCGATAGAAAACATTTGTACATTTCCATTGGGTTTTAAAGGAAGAAGAAGAGTGTTCTGGAAGTGGCAGCCTTGGTTTATTTCCAGAGTGGTAGGCCCTGTACCTGTAAGTGAATGGTTCTGGTGGTTCCTCATGGTAATGTGGGTGAAGAAGGCTTAGGAGTGGTCCTCCCGAGAAGCTAACAGTACATAAAATACCTGGGATTGTCTGGATTCCAGGAGTAGGTGCTATGATTCTAGAAGTTTAGAGTTAAGGAAGAACCCTGTTCTGTGAAGACATGGTCGAAACCACTCAACCTGTTAAGTTCTATCTGATTACTCAGAAAAGTATGCTGGTCACTTGTCATGTAATCTGATTGCTTATAATAGGAATTTCTTATAGGTTTTACCTTTATATCAGAATTAAAATACTGTTAGCCTTATAACTTATTTTTATTAATTACACATAATTAAAAGTTTTAATCATGGATGTTTTATTTTAGAATGTCATACCTCATCATTATTTATTACACTAACATTGGTAACTCCAGAAAAGCATAAGTCGATTTAAAGAAATTTGATCACAATAAATCGGGAGTGTGGTAAATACATGTAAACACTTTTGTAAAATGAAAAGCTACAGAAAGATGATACTAGAAAAATATATATATATTTATCACACACACACACACACACATACACATATATATATATATGTATAAATATATATGAGTTACACATACAAAGTTACATGTATAAAGTTACACATGAAACTCATACCTTTGAAATCAAACTAGTTTGAGGAGCTGTTGACTTTGGCCACACTCTCAATTGGCTGAACTTATAAAGAAAATTCTCACTGGTCATTAGATATTGTTCTTGTCATCTAAATTAACTTCATTACCCAATCTTCCACACAGGCAAAGAAGGCAGAAATGACCTGGAGTTATCGATTTCCAAATAACCTTGTAAACAGACAACGATATCTACAAATGTATGAGTTTCGGTGCTCTTCTTGAAATTATTTTTCAGAAAGATGATGTTATAAATTCTCCTAATTTTGGTATTTCTTAATAGCAAACTTTTATGTAAAAATACATAACTAGTATTTAATTTTCAAAGGTTTTTTTTAAAAAAACATTGTAAGTATAAATCTGAAGGATATTTGACATTAAAAATGGCACTAAAGCCTTTAATAGTAAATGATTAGGGATTCTTTACATCGAGACCTTGAAATAAGAAACGACTTGACACATAATTACATCCACAGGCATTGTAATTCTTTTGTTTTAGATGTCATAAAAATAGCAAAGAGATGACTTTTAATTCCAAGTCATGCCCTGCCTCAGTGTGTGTGGCATATATTCATTTCATCTGATCTCAGATTCAGATGACCACCGAATGATTACAAACTGTATTTATTTTTTATTTTTCTAAATAATTTTTTAATAATTTAATCTGTTAGTGAACATAAAATTATAAAAGGTGTTTGCATTTCTAGAGGTTTTTAAATTTTATGACTCAAGTTTTTCACTTCATACCCGCCTGTAGTCCACTAAGTCCCTAAGTCCACTTTTATGGGTGGTTCTCCAATCAAACTTAAGATCCTACTAAGTAATTTCATTTAAGTGTATAAAAGCACATTTGGTTACTTCTTTATTCTTCTTGCTACAAACAATAGTGCTTACTTGTAGGATATATGCCAAAATATCTAAAAATCTTCATACTGTATGTATATGGGGGTTGAGAGTAGTGATTTTATTGGTTTGTTTTCCAATCAAACATATAATAAGTCTCCAACCAACACCTAAACTTTCACTTCAGTTTTGTTTTTCTGCCTTTCTCTTCTCAGATTGTCTTTTCTCTTCTTTCCCTATACACTTCTAAATATTACTTTCTGAACTTTCTGACTTCCTGGGGACCTTCCTTGGTGCAGTAAGTTCACCCCCCTAAAATGTGTAAGGAAAAGCACCAGGTGCGACAAGCCTGTCTGAGAACCCTGGGAGATAAACAGAATAAATGTCATCCCCGTTGTCTTCACGGGGAAAAAGTTAAATGACTTGGGAAGAATCACATTGTAAGTAGAGAGGAAGTCAACGTCTCCTTCCTTTTTGGTGTGCTTGGTAACAAACATTTCTTGTTATTCATCTGTAGTGTTCATACGCAGAGACGTCTGGGCACTTAAACTGTTGATAAAAAGTTAAGTCATTTTCTAAAGGATATTCTGATATGGTGAGTACTCAGCATTTAAAGTAATTTTTAGCATATTAAGTACTTTTCTAAAGGATATTCAACAAATATGGTAACTCAGCTTCACCACCAAAAACTCCCTCAGGTGTATGTTAATTTATGATGATTTGGTAATGTTCTATGTAACTTTTTTATATGGAGTACTGTAATGCAGTTCAATGTTTTGTTATACTTCTTTCTCAATGTTTGTTGTCTTCCTGGCAATTTTATTACATAAAGAATGATGTGGCAGGAAAAACAAAACAAAACAGTATTTGAAATGCTCTAGCACTGTTTCTTTAAGAATATTATTTCTTTTTTAAAAAAAATGAGATACGAATATTAAGTTCTTTTTTACATTGATCTAGTACAAGAATCTGGTATTCTTATTCGACTGCAAATCAGAAAATTAATAAACCTAGAAATCTGAAAAATTCTTAATAAAGCCCTTTAAAAAATCTTATATATGAAAACATCGGTATCGCAGGAGATGGTTATCTTCAATATAAAAAGAGATTACTATAGCAGCAATCACTGCTTGGCAGCAATTAATATCAAAAATGTTATTGTTGATTATAATTTAACTTATTCCACAAAATGACTCCAATCTTATAAAACAGCCCAGAATGTAAGATGGGAAAAACTGCCTTTTCACCCACCAATATGTATGCATAGAGGAGGAACCATGTGAGGTAACGGTGAATGAAGACTTTTTTTTTTTTCATGTGTCATCATCTGGCAGTAAATACCTAAGGCCACAGGCCCTGTTAATGTTTACAAAGATCAAGAAGCTGCTGATAGTAAAACAAAATCTCATAGTTACCTTTGACAAGTTAACATAAGGACATCAGTGTGTGGGAATTTGGTTACTTATTATCATCTCCATCAGAGAGTATGTGGCCCTGGGAAAGAATTTACGTCATATTCTTTCCCAGAGCTGGTTAAACAAAATGAAAGAGAGATAAAAGTTACTTGTTAAAATAAAAGCAAGAAATTACCCAGACATCAATATCATTTAGCACTGCCTTTTCTAACCTCCTGAAGTATAAATAAGGAACACTTGGCTAAATATAATTAGCATTTTCAGAAATGTAATAATGTTAAATTGTAAAAATATCGATAGTGTCAATGTACTCGGCCTTGGGGTTTTTTAAGTGTGATGTTACCCATTAAACATTGCTCAGATGTTTGTCACTTTGGTGTATTGCCTTTTGATGACCATTCTCCTTGGAAAGCACTTAAAATGCCCCACTAAGTGTCTCAACTCCCTCGATTGTGTATTCTTCATTTTAATACACTGCCACAAAATTTACTCCTTAACTCTTTTTCCTTTTTTCTTTCTCTCTTTTTTTTTTTTCTGGCTCAATTTTGATAAGTCAGATTTCAGATTTTGGTTCTTTTTTATCTTTGCAGTCACCGCTCCTCACCATAGTGAATTCTATTTTGATCTTTACCTTTCTCTCTTCCCAAATTGTGCATGGAAATTTACAGTCACCAGGTCCACTGATAGAGACATGAGTGGCACAACTGTAAAATGAAAGTTGGGACAACTGGCATGACAGTTGTGTGCCCTAAATTCCTCATCGTGCCTCCGCCACAACTCTGCAAGTCCCAACACTCTCATCCCCAGAACAAGGAGATTAGAGCACAGACCTTCAGTTCTTAATTCTGGTTCTTTTTCACAAAATTAAGCACTAGCACTGACCAACATAACTGGGTATATTGAGAATTATGCTTAATAAATTCTCTGGATTTGCCTACAGATCTCCACTGAGTTGTATCATATACCCATCTTTAACTCCATCATAACGTTTTTAGGCACTGGGTATATTTGAGAATTACGATTAATTTTCCGAAGTACGATAATGTTTATAGCTCTGTAGGAAAATACTCTTTTTAATGCATACTAAAGTCAAGTCTTCAAAAAATGTTCATGCTCATTAACACCATGTGTTAATGGCGGGTGAGGTACAGGCTTTGGAGAGGCCTGGGTTTGACCTCGCCTTTGTTGACCAGCTAGTCAAGGCATTTGAACTCTATGCCTTGGTTGCTTCATTATACTAACCTACCTTTGACAGGTAATGGGAATTATATGAGATAATGCATAGTGTAACAGCTTTTGTCCCATTGAGCTCCTGATATTTGATCTATTTTTCTTCTAAATATTTTAAATCTCTTCTTTGTTCCTCTGTGTTTTAAGCTTTCGCTTGGCTTTCATTCTTATTCCACTGCTGATTCTTTTGCTCTGTGTGTGTGTACTATGAGGACTCAGTGCGAAATTTCTTTTATTCTCTCTGTGCCATTGAGAATTCTCATTTCATAATTATTCACTTTCTTTAGGTCTTCTTGTCACTAAAAAATTCTACAATCTCTGCCACTTTCTTTAGGTCTTCTTGTCACTAAAAAATTCTACAATCTCTGCCACTTTGTGACTCTTCATGTAGGACAATATGATTTTTCTTATTGACTCTTCATAATTTCTTTCAGCTGTTTATTTTCTAAAATAATCCTGCCTGCTTTATTCTCATTCATTCATTCTGCCCCTCTCTCACTCCTTCTCTCTAGTTTTTGTCCTTGGATGTTCCTACACTTCTGATATCCTCATATTTTCTTTATCTTATTCCTTAGTGGCATGCGAGTCAAAGTTTGCCTCTGAAGTGCTTTGTGTAAACACCTGAATTGCCTCTCTTGTCCACTCTACAGTTCTCTCCTCAGTTTGGGCTCCAACTTCTGTCACCTTCAGTTGTCAGAAACAGCCATGATGAGGGCTTCTTTAACCTCTTCTTTCTTAACTATACCCAAAATCCTCATTTTGATCTTTAATCTTCAAATCGTTCATTGCTTTCGATTGTAATTAATATCTGATCTCATCTATGTTAATTTGTATATAACTGGCTTTGTTCCTTTTCCAGTAATTTATTTAACTCTGATTTGATTGTCATTCTCTCCCACTTGTCCCTCATTTCCGCATAATAAATTCTTTCTGTGTTTTCATCATACTTATTTTCCAATTCCTACAACTTCTGCAAAAGAAACAAATATTCTATTTTATGGAAGACATTCACCCAAGAAAACTGACTCTGATGAAGAACCAAAGATGGAAACGATGATACGGAAAAGGTCATTCATTCTTTTTAAATATGCTTATTTCTTTAGGAATCAGAATGTAGAGATCAATATAGTTAGAGTCACTAATATATGGCAAACTGATCTTTTTAGATGATAAGTCACAGCCGTTGTCTCCACCCCCAGTGTAAGCAGGCATGCTTTTCAGCGATTCCAGGGAGTCCCATGTCACTTCTGTGTAGCCTGGTAGAATAAACGTCACCCTGGAGTCAGATCCCAGTTTAATCCCTAGTTTTGCCATTCGTTGGTGAATGGCCTGGGAAAGTCGCTCAGAGCTCTCGTTTTCATCTATAAAATTAAACAGAAGCTAATACAGGTATATCTCTGAGGTATTGCAAGTTCAGTTCCAGACCACTCCAATAAAGCAAGTCATTAATCTTTTTGCTCGTGAGGGCATTGCCTTCGATTTGTACAAAATAACACATCTATGAAGCACAATAAAGAGAAGTGCAATAAAGCGAGGTAAGCCTGTAATATCTCCCAAGGGCGAGAAATTAAAAGTTATGTAAAGATACATATCTGTTAATTACCCACCTCCCAAAGAGAGGGAGAGAGAGAGGAGGAGAGTGAGAAAGAGCGAGAGACAGAGACGAAGTACTTTCACCAGTAGTAGCTGTGGTTTCCCTTCTAACTTCTAGATGAGATTGGCTCTGATTTCCGTTCCAGCTCCTATGGAAACCAAAAGCCCTTCGCCACATTCCTCCTCTTCTTCACGAACATCCTTGCCCCAAACTCCTTGCCTCTATTTAATGAGTTCAATTTATGAATGGTCACCCAGTGCCCTCAGGTGTGGCTCCTGTTCTATACTACACTGACACAGACATCAAATTTAGACACTTTCTGTGGCTTCCTCACCCACCCTACCCTCCTCAAAAGCAAAGCCCAGCGAAAACAAAACCTGCACACAGGCCTCCTCCCTTTTGGCAGCCAACCTAATAAATGGAGATTGCATGAGAAGGAGGAAGAAACATTTCGGCAATATAAACAATTTCAATAGAACACTAACATCTCCAAAAGGCCTCTACCATCCATCCCTAGAGAGTTTTCTTTGGCCACCTTGTTCCACGCTGCACCAGCTCTCCATGCTCCCTGTGTGGAGACTAGATTGGTGCTTCCTAGAACTTTATTTCTATTAAGTAGAGCCAATTATATATGTTCTGTCTCTAGTCACAAACTTAGGCCCTTAACCAAGTCGGTTAATGTCCTCAGTAGAAAAAGTTGCAAATAGCATTTTCCCCATCCATGACATAATGGTTTGGGTTTTTAGTGAAAGTGTGGCTATCGTATCAAAGTTTGTCTTTTTAGTGCCATTTATCTAGAGTTTATAGACCTCCTACAACTAGAGAACTACCTCAACATGAATAAAAGAAATGGAACACACAAAGGATCAAGGCTACATGCAAATGCAGCTTGGTTTCAGTATTTCCAAATAGCTATAGTGCTTTTAAAAAAGAAAAAAAAAAGACCTTGATAAATACCGTTCAAGGTCTGCTCTACCAGTAAATAGCCTCGATCTTGGCTATTGGATCCAGAGTTGAACAGGCTGTTGTTGACTTTGGAGGCTTTACAGCTCTTCAGTGACAAAATGCTTGCAATTCCTAAGCTTTCTAACATGCACTCAAATGCAATTCTACTAATATTTTTTTTTTGTCCTAAAAGATATAGTTACGAGTTTTATTACCTTTTTGTGTAAACCTATTATTTTAAGCTTTGAAAAGTGCCATTTTAAGGTAAACAAAACAAAGAGGGGGAAATAAAACCAATTAAGCCATCTCAGTAGAACCAACTTTGGGTCCTCCTGCTTTATTTGAGATATATTTTTTAAACACTTATGGAGCATATAGATATGTCATGGCTTAGCAATGAGAAAACATCTATGACCTGGATCCTAGCCCTTTTTTCTACACTTATCATCAGTGAGATCTTAGACAAATCTCTTCACCTCTGTAAAATGTTATACAACATAATATATGATTATGCATCTATCATCTATTGATTTAAGACCTTCCTTGCTTGGCTTACTACTATCTGTGAAATAGGGATCATTCCTTGTTCATTTTTAAAAGTTGTTCTAAAAGTTGTTTACATTTTAATGGATCTAGTACTTTTTAAATAATTTGAAACGATGAAAAATAAAGTCACTCTATTGATAACTGTCATAGTTTTAGAATCATCTCCCAAAACTCCTCTCAACACTTAATTATAATAGTAACATGCTGACTTAGAAGCCTACTTATTTCTCCCAAAATGGGAAATCAATGTTGATCGGATCTTATGAAGATTCTAACTTAGGAATGCTTTGAGGATTTCTTTAGGATTGTAACCAGAATGGCAAGAGAAAAAAAACAAATATAGAGGCAACAGATTAGTTATTTATGTCCTAAGTTAGGGGTTATTTGAATTTTTCTTTTGATAAATTATCTCTCTTATTTAGCTTAGGTTAACTCCAACTCGACTTCTCAGTTTCCTAGCTTTGTGAGAAATGTCGGAAATATGTTTTTCTGTTTAGAACTCTGGACAAAATGTTTAGTCTTCACAAGTCAGTCCCGTTTGGGCACATCCAAGCTCATAGATGGACTTGACCCGTCATACACAGCAGAATTCCTGTGAGGACAAGTCTTTGCTAACCTGGCCTTTTGTAATGCAGCAACACTTTAGTCAAACAAGTCACACAGCCCATGCACACTCAAGGTGGGGGGGACACAAACCCCACCTCTCCAAGAGAGGAGTAGCTATCACCTTCAGTCTGTCACAATTTTATTTTTCAGAAACATCACTCTCAATTTTTTTTTTTACCTAAAATGACATTTCAAAAGCCAAAATTTCTGGCTTATTTTGCTTAGCATGATTATCTCAAGGTCCATCCATGTTGCAAATGGCAGTATTTCATCTCTTCTTATGGCTGAGTAATATTCCATTGTATATATGTACCATATGGATGGTCCTCAAGATAATCATGCTGAGTGAAATAAGCCAGGCAGAAAAAGTTGAAAATCACTCATGATATCACTTATATGTGGGATATAAACCTAAAAGCAATAAATGAGCAGGACAAACAAATAGAGACTCATGGACATGGACTATAGACTAGTAGTTACCAGAGGACTATAGACTAGTTGTTACTAGTGGGGTGGGGGAGGAATGGGGACGTAGACAGGGTAAAGGGGTCAAATATAGGGTTTAGGGAGAAGGTAAAGTGGGTAAAGGGGATCAAATATATGGTAGCTGAAGGAAACTGGACTTTGGGTGGTGAACACACACAGAATATACAGATGTCAAATGATAATGTAACCTGAAAAATCATATCATCGTATTAACCAATGTCACCCCGATAAACTTAAAAAAAAAAAGCCAAGATGTAGTCTAAGAGTGACATAGACAGCATTTGATCTAAGATGCAGAAAGATTCTTTTTTCGTTTTGAAATTAGGTATACCCAAACATGATGATCTAGCACAACGCTAATGTCCTATTTGGGGGATCCATTTTCCTTGTTATATGGCTTCAGAAAATACCCACTCCAGGTTAAAGATAAGTTGTATCATTAGAAGTTGTGGGTGGTTGGATAGGGAGAAAAATATTATCCTTCCAAGAGCAATTAATATTTATATTTGTATCCAAAAGTAAAACTGAATGCTACAAATAATCTCTCAGGATCTAGTAGTTGTGCTTTATCTACTTTAATAAACAACCAGTGCTTATTCTTATTTTCAACCTAGTTTCTCTCAACTAATGTTTGAGGACCAGCTAATAGCTACCAATCAGCCGCTATTAAGTTCACACTGCCTGTGATGTTTAGGTTTTGCAGATAAAATCGGCAGGCTACAAAACTACGACCTGACCAAAACTGCTCCATCTTTTTAGAGCTACAGTTTACACAAGCTTTGGCAGATGTCACTATCATGTGAAAAAATGGTGTAAGTGGGAGCGTCCCAGCAGGTGCGCTGTGAATAGATGACGTGAGTGCAGAGATAGTCAGCGCTTGGCAAGGAGGTTGGGTGTCAGAACAGCTAGAGCCATGGACCAATGACCTCCAGCTTCAAGCGGGCCTTTCCAGTTACCCTCCAAGTGCCTAAAATAGAATTATTTCCATGTCTACCGCGATGGGGAAAGATAAGAACCACTGACTTAGATAATAGCTATTATCGAAATTTTAAGTGTTCAGGTTAGAAGGGCATCCAGTCTAATATCTAGACTAATTTATTAACAAACGTATATGTTTTCTAACAGTTTCCGAAACATTAATCTCACTTATGGATATATTTTTTTAATTATGATAAATATATACATTACATAAAATTTACCGTCTTAGCCATTTTTAAGTGCACAGTTCAGTTGTGTTAAGTACATTCACGTTGTGCAACCAATCTCCACAACTCTTCTCACACTACAGAACTTCTGTAGCCTTAAATAACTCTGGCAACCACCATTCTACTTTCTGTCTCTATGAATTTAACTAAATACCTCACACAAGTGGAATCATAGAGTATTTGTCCTTTTGTGACTGGCTTATTTCACTTGGCAAATGTCCTCAAGTTTCATTATGTGTTGTAGCTTGTGTCAAAATTTCCTTCCTTATTTTAAAGACTGAATGATATGATATTCCATTATTTGTATCTACCACATTTTATTTAAACCATTGATGTTCTGTGGATGTTTTTGTTACTGATACGAACTTGACCTTCTGGAGCAAGGTCAAGGGGTCTGTAAGCCACCGCATTATGATCTATTTTCATTTACTATCCCTCTTACGTGAATGCATCAGATCATAAGTCAGCCACAAATTTTTTATTTTTTTATTTTTTGCCTCAGTAATGTGTAATGGATGTCATATAATAAAAACAAGGCAAAATTATTGGAACTCTAGTCCAAACCAAAGCACTTGAGTGCCCGTGACATCGAATGGAGTACCTCTGATGGTTGGATTCATTACGGGATTGTATTAGTTTTATCAGTAAGCACTCTAGGTTGCCAAGGACTCAATGGGTATCTCACAGAATCTAAAGAGAATCTCAGGAGTAAGAAGGAAGGATTTATTTGAGCTAGAAAAACAGCTGGACCCAGGAACCCAAATAGCATCAAAACCTTCTCTTATATCTACTTCTCTCTTGTCTGTCAGCCTCACTCTTTCTCTATGCATATCAACCTTCTCTACATGGCAGAAAATATGACAACTCCAGGACCAGCCTGAACCTTAACGACTTCAGGACCTGCCTGGCCTGAGCAGTCTTCGTGGTGTGCAGACTCCCCAGAGCCCACTGCGGGTGTGACCTTAAGGGTATGAACACTCTGCTGGAGGTGGATCCAGGGGCCTCGGAGAACACAGACAAGGGATTCCTCATGGAGAACCTGACCAAGGGCTACTTAAAGGACTACACACACACCACCAGGGCAGGGAGTCCTTATCATATCCGCCCTGCGAGGTATTGTCTTTGTCATGGAGCAGTGACTGCTGTGTTTCTTCTTTTCTGAACAGTTTTTACTGCAGCTATCTCAGCCGTGTTTCACCATGTTCCCAGCCAGAACATAACATTCATAACTGCGCTGTGGTCACATCTCACAGTCTCTCTAATGATGCTGCTCTGTGGACAGAAGCTCCTTGACTTACAAAGGGGTTACGTGTGTCCTTGTAGACTTATTATAAGTTTAAAATATCGTACGTTGAAAATGCATTTAATACACCTAATCTGCCAAATACCATAGCTTAGCCTAGCCTACCGTAAACGTGCTCAGAACACACGTTAGCCTAGAGTTGGGCTAAATCATCCAACATAACGAACATACTGTAGGGTAGCGGTCCAGTTGGCACCAGGGACCAGTGTTCCTATGAGAATCTGATGCCTGATGATCTGAGGTGGAGCTGAGGCTGTGATGCTGGCGCTGGGGAGCGGCTGCAAATACAGATGAAGCTTCGCTCGCTGGCCCACAGCTCACCTCCTACTGTGTGGCCTTGTTCCTAACAGGCCCTGACCAGCAGTGGTCCACGGCCCAGGGGTTGGGGACCCCTGCTGTAGAGTATTGGTTGTTTACTCACGTGATCACTTGGCTGGTGGGGAGCTGCAGGTGCTGCCACTGCCCAGCACCTCCAGAGTATACCTTACCGCGTGTTGCTCTCTCAGGAAAAGATGGAAGTAGAGTTTAATACCAAATGCATATCTCTTTCACACAATCATAAAGTTGAAAAATCATAAAGTGAACCACTGTTAAATCCGCGACTGTCTATAACTGACTCCTTTGTCGCAATTCCTATCTCCTGCCCTTCCCCCACCCCACCCCCCAGCTCTGTTTATGGAGAGCTCAGGTATGTAGAACAAAAAGCAGGGCTCCTCCCTTTCTTCCCTTTATTTTTGTCAAAACCAGATGGTGTATACCTCAGATTTTTCTTTGCACAGAAAGAACTCCTTCACAGTCTAATCTGCGGCTAGTGACTTGAGAGGTAGCTTTTGGTTTCCTAACATTTTTAGCCCATTAATGCTGGTCTTCAAGGATGTGGCCCTGCTGGCACGCCAGACATTCCAAAATTAAGAGTATGTCCTCAGCATAGGCCCTGCTGAGGGAAACATCTCCCACCTCGCAACCCACTGTTACTAAACAGCTTCCGCCTCTCCCTTCAGCTAACAGCAGGTCTTTGAGTCCTACAGGGTTCAGATCATTACTTGGCCATGAACTATTTAACTTCTCTAAGTCTCAGAGCCCTTTTCTGTAAAAATATGTAATAATAGTATATACCGTTTGGAGTGGTTGTGAGGGTTAAATGAGCTAATCCATGAAAGCCCTCAGCAGTGTCTACACATAATAAGCATATAATACATTTACTATTATCATTATTATTAGTCTCAGATCAAAGTATTAGATACTCAAGGATTCAATCTGATTTAATGAATCAAGAAGTCTAATTCCTATGTCACTTCCCATCACTAAACTTCATGAATTATAATAATCTCTAGGTGATTTATGTATCCATTCTCCAGAAAACATGGGTTGGTGGATGGAGTGAAGGGTCATAAAATCTTTAGAATTCCCATTCTGCTGTGCTATGAAGAAGACATGTTTTGAGAGAGGTACGTCTGTGTCTCCTGTGATGATCCTCTTTAAGAAGTCATAGAGATTAAAGATCATGACAAGTGTGGGCTCAGAGAAAGACCGTGTGACAGGACATAGTGAAAAAGCTGCCATCCGCAAGTCATGGAGAGGACGCAGAAGACACCAAACCTGCTGACACTTTGATCTTGGACTTCTAGACACCAGAACTAGGAGAAAATAAATTACGATTTAAAAACAAAAAACAAAAAACGATGCTGTAGCTTGGCCTCTGACTTCTCCTGTTCCTCCACTTTCCAGCCTGACAAGCAAATCACGAACGTGCTCTCCATGTTTTCTTTGCTGGCAAGTGCATAGTTTTCTGGCCTAGTAGGGAGGCTGAGCTGTACCCTAAAGTCAATAATGACTTGCAAAGATACATTTACTTTGGCTTCAGTTCTATTGGAATTCTGTAACCTTGGGCTAAAATATATTCTTTCTGAAGGGCAAAGTCAAGAGATTCCCCATCCCTTATTTTCTTAGGACTAGACATATGGGACCGTCAGAGACAGGACATAGCTGCTGTTCTCCAGGTTCTGAGAATTCTGACTTGTAAGATCTTCCATGGTGAAACCTTTGGTTCAGCCTTCTGCCGGGGGAGGTCTGGCTGTGCTCAGTGTGGGCGGCCGTGCGGAGTTCTGTCATTCTTGATGTTGAACCATTTCCTTTTTCCTTTGGTACCACCTCTCTGTGGATAACACACTTAACAAATATATTGCCTACTATGTAAACTAGTACAAAAAGTTCTCATTTTTATCCCCATAACATGCTAAACTCTATAGCATTAAGCAAACCCTTGTAATAGCTAAAACTTCTGTAAGGCTTACTTAGTGCTATGCAATGTTTTAAACACTCTCACTCCTAACTGTCCTACGAGGTCAGAGCTTTAAGATTCCATTTTTAAAGATAAGGAAATTGAGGCACAGAGATATCGAGATCATGAGGCAAGTATGTGGAAGAGCAGAGAGGAACACAGGCATCCCGGTTCCAGAATCCAGGCTCCTAGCCACTGTGTCAGGCAGCCTCTAAGATGACACCCAATGACCCCTGCCTTCTGCTACTCATGGCCTTGTGTAGGAGCTGACATTTTTGACTTTATTCTAACACATAGAATGTGCCAGAAGTAATGGGTTGTTATTCCTGAGGTTAGGTTATAATAAGACTGCAGGGTCCATTTTGGGCATACCCTCTGGCTGTATCTTGGGTGATTCGTTCTGTGAGGAGCCAGCTGCCGTGATGTGAAGCAGCCCCGTGGAGAAGCCCACCAGAATGAACTTGGATGAAGACTTCTAAGGTCTGCCAACAGCTACACAAGTGACCCTGGAAGCATATTCCTTACCCATTTTAGCTTTGAGATCACCGCAGCCTCAGGAAAGAGCCACAGACACCCAGCTAAGCACATCTGGACTCCTGGCCCACAGAAACTGTGAGTTAATGTTCATTCTTTTAAGCCACTAAGTTTGGGGGTAATTTGTTATACAGGAACAATACAATCACTAAACTATATTACTAGGTTTTTATTTATTTGTTTTAAACAATACAAAATATTACCATGAGAAGTTGGATTTCTTAATAAGGCCTGCAGTTAGTGAGGGCACTTGGCTATTTGTAGTACCTGTGTTGATTGATTACTCCAAGCAAGTTCCTTTTTCATGTTCATGTGGAATTATTTCTATAACAATTTAATGATGATTAATTTTTCTGAAACTTATCATGGACTTTCTGAAATTCTAAATTTATTTACTGCTTCTCATTATCTATTTCCTCTTGCAAAAAGAATCCGTTTGTCATGCATACCTTACTGGAATTATGTGGGTAGCTTTTGTTTAATGAGGAGTGATCGTGCCTTGTAATACAGGCTCCATGAGGTGGGGCAGTATGGAGATATCATCCATGATTCCTCCACCTACCTGCACTAGCTGGTCCTTTCAGTGTCTTTCTCTTTGTTCTTTAGTTTCTTTCTTCATCTGTGTGTGAGTGTGAGTGCGTGAATACGTCTGTGTGTGTCTGTGTACAGGAAATCCATCCACAGTCTTCTCATCCAGCACAAATGAACATATTATAACCAGAAAAATGTTTTCCCTAGATTCCTACAAAAATATTAAATTATTTTCATCTGGGTTCAAGTCATTTTTAAAAATATGTATCAGTTTACCTTAGAAATACTAAAAAACTACCATACGATCTTGTCCATCCAACTTGAACGTTTTATGTATGAATTTGAGCATGAGAACTTCTTTGACATATTCCTAAATAAAAATAGAGGCCAAAGATGTATTTAATGTGTGAGTCATCACCTTTCCCCCTTAAGCGTTTGCTCCATAATCATGCGAGGGACTCATGGAGTCCTCCCTTACGCATTTGCCAGCTCAACTTTGGATATTCAGAAGGGTCACCCCACCATCCACGACATTCAATACTTTGTGCTTTTCTCCACTGACATTTGTGTCCAAGAGTGAGGCACTTACCTAATGAATCGGCACCTGGCCATCGGCCCAACATCTACATCTTAACTTCATTCTTTGTGGCAGGCATGTTTTACAAAGGAATTACATGTTACAGAGGTATTTATAAGTTTAGGTGGTCTTAAAAATACATCTCTCCGTGCTGAGGGACTACTTAATCTCTTTGTTGTTGTTCCCTTGTTTCTTAAAGTTCTTTGGCATGCATCATTTTTAGTTTGCCATTAACTCTGGAGATTTTTTTATTATTTGAAAATACTTTCTTCCTGCTCTTATTTTCAATGAATGCAAAGCATTATTTAGGTACTGTGTGTGCATGTATGCATGTGTGTGTGCATGTGTGTGCCTGTGTGTACGGGTGCTTAAACGTGCCATATTTTAGGCAAAGCTTCAGTTCTCTACACTCTTACCAATCAGCCTTAACATTGCCCTGAAGTGACTTTAGATTCAAAGGCAACCTGAGATACATTAGTGGGTACACCATTTCACCAGAGGTAACCAAGGTGAATGCTTTGCAAACAACTATCGACTCTAGGTCACCTGCCAAAATTTCAAATACCATGAGGCAGCATTGGAAGACATCCAATGAGAGTTTTCAGTTTGCAGGAATGAGCCCCAAGGTTGTTTTGAAGGATTCATATGGCACATAGTGTTAATTAAGGGCAAAAGAATCTTGATAAATAAAGCAAACAGCTTCAGAAAAACAGCGCCTGGTGTTTTGTAAGTAAACAGTCAGATAGAGGGGGCGACCATCATGTCCTTGAAACAGGGCCAGCCACCAAAAAGCATCTGTCCACGCCTGGCTGTGGGACCTTAGGAAGACTTTCTAAGATGTAAGAGTCTCACCAGCTGCCACTTGAAATCTTCTAATATAGGCCGGAGATGTTCATTCTGCAATTAGAGGTTACGCTTTATTTTTATTTAATTAATTAATTAATTCATTCAGTCATTATTTTTCTGGTGACATAGATTAACAAAATCCAGTAAGTTTCAGATGTATATTTTAGCAGCAAGAAATATGTATATTTACACTGCATGTTCACCTCCTATAGTTAGAATTCTTTCTGTCACCACATATTTGACCCCCTCTAGCCTGTCTACCTCCTCCTCCCCTGACTCCTTACCGTCTGGTAACCACTACTCTATAGTCCATATCCATGTTTGTTTGTCCTGTTCATTTGTTGCTTTTAGGTTTATATTCCAGGTATAAGTGATATCATGTGATTTTCAACTTTTTCTGTCTGGCTTATTTCGCTTAGCACGATTATCTCGAGGTCCATCCAGGTTGTCGCAATGGCAACATCTCTTTTCTATTTCATCTATTTCATCTCTTCTTATGGCTGAGTAATATTCCATTCTATATATGCACCACAGCTTCTTTAGCCAGTCATCTATCATAGGACACTTTGGTTGCTTCCATGTCCTGGCCACTGTGAATAATGCTGCTATGAACATTGGTGTGCAACTATCTTTTTGGATATGAGTTTTCAAGACTTTGGAATAAATACCCAGTAGAGGGATTGCTGGATCATATGGTATGTAGGGAGCTAAAGCTCCCCAAATTTAAAAGAGTGCATGGATTGTCTCGGGAGGCCTGCTTGCATAAAAAAGAAAAGGCTGGTTCTGTTGAATTTCAGGAAGAAGAAGATTAAGTATAGCCTAAGGGAGTGTCGAAGGGCTTGTCAAAGGAAGTGTCAATTGCACCTGGATCTTCAGGATGTTACTTTTGTGTTGTTTTGGAATGCAAAAAGAAACAGATTGTGTTTAAAAGGAGGTTAAGAAATAAACTCGGAGAGACAGTTGTGAGATCTGCTCTCCCTCCTGCACCCTGTCTGTCTTCTCTTTTTTCTCAGTCCCCGCTCCCCCATTCAGGTACCCGGTTTGACTTGGTCGGCTGGCTTCCGACAATGGTAGATCAATTTGTAGCTTTTTGAGGAACCTCCGTACTGTTTTCCATAGCGGCTGTACCAATTTGCAGTCCCACCAGCAGTGTATGAGCATTCCTTTTTTCTCTGCATCCAGAGGTTATGCTTTAAGTATACACCCTGTAAAAGGTATGTTATTTCAAATCCACTCTTGGGTATGTGTTGTGTTGGAATTAGATCCTTCTGGGCTTCTAAAATGTTTGAACTAGACTCAACTCCTTGAGGGCAGAATCTGGGCCTTTTCATCTGTGCTAGTTACCACTCCAAGCACCGTGGTGGGCACAGCCTGAATGCTCAACAGCCCTTAACTCTGTGAATGAAAGATGAACACTATGAGGTGAGGAAGGGGCTGCCAAAGATAAACCTCACTTCAAAACTTTGCCTCGTCTTGTTCTCAAGTGTTGGACTAAACGTTGGGTCAGTCCAGCAGTCCAATGGGGGGTCATTCTGAGTGCGTGAATGCTACAGGCCCTGGGTACAATATTTATCTGTTAGCTTCTAAGGAACCCACTGCCTGCATGTGAATATAAGGTACCAGGTAAGGATGATTTGCTTTGCGGTCCCTAAAGTCCTGCAATCACCTGCTCAGCCAGCAGAAAACAGGAGCAGGGAGGCATAGATATTTGTGCTGTGCTATCTTTCTGACTCTTGAGTGGGAGTGAACAAATGGGTAGGTTGATCACAAAGTAACACGGTCAGGATCAGACCAAAATCAAGTTGTTGCTTATGTTTTCATAGGAGGGCTAAGCACTGAGTAGGAGACAGGGCTGTTGCTGGTAGTTCTTAGCATCTCTTTCCTAGTTCTGAGCAGGTGTTAGGATTGCACATGTCTTACCTTAGAGAGCAGTTGAGCAGACACCAGCCATCACTAACGTGTGCCCCTGAGGGCCTCACTCCTACTGCCACCACAAACAGCTGATCAGAGAATTCCTGAGACAAATTTTGGTAAATACACTTTTCTTCATTTTGTTGCATTTCAGTGTTTTCTGTCATCCCTCATGGACTGGCTACCAGTTTGACTTTGATCTTGATTCAGATGTAACTGGAATGTAACACGGAGAAACAGGCTAAGATCTGAGAAGCAAAAAGCTCAGATCAGCTGCTTGTGAAGTTGTTTCAAACTTTCGGAGAATGAGCATGTACTGGACTATTAGGAGTGAGTTTAGCACATGGGACTGGCTGGAATTTAAAAGAAAAATCTGTGTGAAACTAAATATCGATGATCAGAAAGGAAATAAAAAAGAAAAAAACATTTTAAAAGTTAAGCAATTACTGTATAAGAAAAGGCTGGGATATGCCAACGTTTCAGTGACTTAACATAATATGGATTTATTTCTCACTAATGCAACATCCAGCGTGACTCAGGTGGCCCGTCTCCATTATTTTCTTGTCTCCAACATATGATCTGAGGTCACCATGGCAAGGGAAAGGAGAACTGGTGAATCTTGAGGAAGGTTTTTAAAGGCCAGCTGCTTAGTGGCTTAGAGCACTTATGACTTCATCCTGTTAGCCGGAACTCAGTCATTTGGCCCCAGCCTAACTGCAAGAGACACCAGGATGTGTAGTATTCACATGTTTCTAGAAAGAGGATGAAGAAATGAAATTTGACAAACCTATAGCATTGTCTCTGCAACAGTCCACCCCTCTGATCATCATTCTTGTCATTCATAGAACACACTCACCGTTTCTGAGGGAGGCCCCCCATGCCCCCGGCCAAGGGGGCCACGAGTCCCATATCCAGCTGAAAGTCTGGGGGTTCTTTGGCATGGACTCCAGGAAGTCCAAGGTGCTTCCTCTTGACCTGGAGATCCATAAACTAAAAAGATACACACTCGACTGGCGAACCACAATAGAGCAGGAGTAGAATAAGCGCATGAAAATTCTCCCATCTGGAACATGGAAGGGTGGGAAACACACAGCGGTCCCCACTCTGCGGCCGTTCAAAATCCCGTGAGACACAGGGAAGACCTTCTGTCAGGTGGGGGAGCTCCCTGAGTCGTCCTGATCACGCTGTCTGCGAGGGAATCCCTTGGCCACCGCTCTCTGCTCACCATGTCTAAAACAGGCACTGGGAAATATGCCTCATCAGGGGCTGCACAGCCGTCTCGGTCAGCTCCCTGTTTAAGGCCTTTAAAATGAGATAAAAGTGCCCTTCACGGAGTCGGTGTGTGATGGCATTGGTATTTAGGGCCATTCAGAGAAAAGTAAAATTCATGCGGGTGAGAATTGAGTCTTAGTCACCTCACCCCTCACCCACTATGCACACACAGAAAGTCAGGCCAGGCTGACTCAGGAGCTCTGTACCCCATACCACCCTGCCACACGCAAAAGCTGCCGGCTGTCTTCTCCGCCATCGCTCTGTGCTCCCTGCCCGTTCACCTGGCTCACTGATGCCCTACAGACACTTTAACTTTCTTCAGACTTCCTCTCACTTTTACAGACTGAACTGTGTCCTCCCGCACACACGCACACACCCACCCAAATTTATATTTTGAAGCCCTAACCCCCAGTGCCTCAGAATGTGATTATATCTGGAGATAGAAACTTTAAAGAGGTAGAAGTTATGTGGATGGACCATAACCCTCGTAAGACGGCAGCACAGGCCGAGGGAAAGACCGTGTGAGGACGCAGCGAGAAGGTGGCATCTGAAAGCCGAGGAGGTTTACGCCCCCTGTCCTGAAAAGTAAATAAAATGAATACGCTTTGAGGTAAAATTAAAAATAATCTTCTGTCTCTTGTTTTCCTCAGCTACAAGGTAAGCAAGTATCCATAACTTGGAGACTCTACGATTCTAAACCACCTCCTTTGAAAGTACCTAAATGACCCCTTCGGAATCTTCACGTTCCATCTCCCATCCTCTTTTAAGACATCTGTTTTCAAGGTAAATTAAAACTATTTCTTACTTGATTTAAAATATTTCTATTTCTACATGATCGTCCCTCTCTTTTCTTTCACACTGTAAAATTTTCAAAACCGAATGATCCATGTGATATTATGGATTAAATTAGCTTTTGTTTGTTCCTCTGGGAATTTAAGTCCCATTTATAATGCAGTTTCTGCAGTAAACTATGTTCTGAGTCCCAATATTCTACTTACAAGTGAATCTTTGGAACCTACTACTTAGAAATTGGGACCATCTAAACATGGTAGAATTGAAAGAAGTCATAAATTGTGATGTTATTTCTTTGGCAATGGGCTTTATTTATTATGAGGCAAGTAGCTTGACCTAATTATAGTGGGAGCAGAAATCTAAGAGGTGGCTGACGTTACAGCTTCATCCTCCAGCCCCAGAAAACTATATGGTGAATGGGTAACTCCATCTCACCACACGCAAAGGCCTAGTTACGACCAAAAGTAGACGTAGATCCTCAGCAGGCTGAACGCTTCTGAAGTTTCATTTAATAACAAGATGGAATATAAATATAGGATATTTAGTAAATCCATGACTGAATAGAAGGACAAAGAGCTCTGCTGGATTCTTGCCTAGCCCCGGCTCTACTTCTTGTGTCCGACCCTGTGACTGCGCCTACCTCTCTCAGCCTCTCCGAGACCCGTCAGTCGGTGCAGCCTTCTCGGCTGTGCACAAAGCCGAGACCCTCTCCGCCTCCGCTTTACTTCAGCAAATAGAAAACCGGCCTTATCACACAATGTTGGCCTGAGCTCAGGCCAGCCCTGTTTTCAATTCTGCGTGTAACTCTTTCCTAATATTTTAATAGAATGGGAGATCAATAGAGAGAAGCTAAAAGATCTGCCAGATAAAACACTGGCAACTTGTTGGAGCCTACACTAAGAAAAACAGGGACCCCGGAGTTCAAAACACCTCCACACATAGCATTATTTACTTCAAATGTTTGAGATTCTGCTATGTATAAGACACCAGTTAGGAGCTTTGGTAAGCTATAGCATTGAATAAAATATAACTACTCTCCTTTCAGAGCTGGCGTTCCCTGGAATCACTCCAAAAGAAAAAAAAATGTGATGAAGTAAAAGTACTTTCAGCCAAATTTCTAAGAAACTGACTGCTGACTCTGCTCGATTGTCATGTTTCCATGGCCAAAGCACACCCAGGGACACCTGCCCTCACGCCTCAGGGCCTCCTTCCTCAGGGACAGCCGGCCCGTGACAGACACACTATGCTGGGTACTTCAGGGCCTGTTATCACCAGGTTTCCTGGACTTTTTCCCTAACCACATGTTCACCAACACACTCTAAGGAAAACTCTAAAGAAAAATAGTCTCTTTACCTATTTCCCTACATGTAGACATTTTTACGTTTTAAAAGAACAAGTTTTGTTTCCAGGTGCATTTAAGTCAACTTCACTTTTTTTCCTGCCAGAAAAGTAAAGAAGAGTTTGCATTCAGATGCAGCCTTGGTGACAGTACAGAAGATGATCAATACCCTTCAGCATCTTCCTGGTTCCCTCATCCCTGTCTCCTCTCCAAAGGTTTAAAGGAACCAGATAAAATCCCAAATTGGGAACTTAAATTATAAAAGAAAACCCTAACTAAAATTGCTTTTCCAACCATCTTTCTTCGTAAGAGCGAATGTGGCAAAGTGTGAAAACTTGGTGGATCTGGATGGAAGTGGGGGGTCTTCGTCGTGCCGTTTTTCCTTTTCTCAGGATCTGAAATTTGGCAAAATAGCAAGTAAAGAAGGGAACATCCTTGCCCTTGTAAGCCTGTCCTTCTCTCATAAACTTTCTCACACAAACTCATAATTAACAACTGCCATTCTTTAATCCGTGGTAAACTGCTCTAGAATTGTTAGTGTTCCATCCATATTCTAATGAACTTTGCAACAGGCTGCCGGGTAACCTTCCCTGGGAAATCTTTCTTCAGCAAATGGTGTTGAGGATAGCAGCCATTGCTGGTGTACACTTTTTTCAACAAAGGTGGGGATTTGTAAAACTATAGTAACGTTAAAGCTTATGAAGATTTTATATTTTTTGAAGTTTTTTTTCATATATAACTTCATAGATAAAGAAATAGACTTTATGGAGTCTGTGAAACCTAATGCTTCTTATTTGGAGGGTGAGGGCCTTAATACTAAATATGTACCAGTTAATTCAGTAGTATATATTTAATATTAATATTTACTGTGCAAACAGGAAGTTTCTAGAATCAGATCCGTCCTATAACTTGCTGTGAAACCTTTTTAACAAAATCAATTCTCTTTCACCAGATATCAGTTTCTAACTTAAATGAAGGCTTAAACTAGATGACTTTGAATGGTCTATGATGCTCTGTGAAGCATCAGTTCTGCTGGATAACTCAATATCACTTTCTGTATACAAATGTCTGAACTGGTATCAGCCAAGGAGGTGTGGAGAAGGAGCTGCTGAGTACGTACGGCATTGGCATTCCATTGTCTATTAAGGAGAACAATCCCAACGAGCCTCCATCACAACTGCCTCAAAAATGTTGAACACTGATCCTAGAGAAACAACACTTGTTGATTCCACAATTAACAAGTCCAAGTTATTGGTGAGTCGAGGAATGCCTTCCTGTGTGAAGGGGAGCGTAGTTTAACCTTGCAAAATTATATTTGGTTATACAGTGGCTCTTCACAGGCTCAGAGTCATTGCAAAGCGGGGGTCCTCAGCTTCCGGGCAACCCTGGACTAGCTGAGCTTGGCAGCTGCAGTGTCCTCACCCTCTGGCCAGATGATACTCCCAAACAGGAGAGATTTTAGGATGGAAATGACATCAGGGATTTTGTTTTCTGTGGTGTATCTTCAGTGACCTGAGTCAAGATAGTTTGTCACTTGGATTTACCACAGAGTGAAGAATGCTGGCTCTGGAGTCACTACAACATGGATTCTGATACTCCCCGCTCTGCCACTTGCCAGCACTACAACCTTAGGTCAGTGGCTGACATCTTTCTGGAGTTTCTTCTTTCTCTGTGATAGTCACGGATACCTTGGGGGTCTCTCATGAGGATCAAGTGAGATGACCCATGTGAAGCATTTAAGCCTGGACCTGGACCACAGTAACCCTGAATAAATTTAGCCATTAATAGATCTATGCTTGGTCCATTTGATTTTACATCAGGTTACTCTATATATATATATATATTTTATTTTTAGGTCCCTGTTTTAAATGAAGGTCTCTTGCCTAAATAGAATGTCTTAGCCTTCAATGAAATTATAACTTAAAGTTATTTACAAGGAAATTTTATCTGTTGTTTTTAATGTAGTCCCCTCAAATGCTTTTTTTAAAAAAAAAGTGGAAAAAAGATTTTATATACTAGTGCATTTTTTTAAAGTAAACAAGATTATAATACAAAATAGGCTTTGGGATTGCTATACAACAGGGGCTGGCCAATCATTTCTTATAAAGGGCCAGATGGTAAATATTTCAGGCTTTGCAACCGCATGGTCACAGGTGCCCAGCTCTGCGATCACGTTGTGAGAAAAGCCCTAGACAAGAGCACAAGTGAATGGGTGTACTCGTGTCCCTGTAAAACTTTACTTATGGATGTGGAAATCTGAATTTCATGTAATTTTCATATGTCACGAAATACTATTTTTTAAAAATTTTTCCTCAGCCATTTAAACATGTAAAAACCATTAAATTATTTTCTGTTTTTAATCTATATAAAAACAGATGGAGGAGTGCCTTCGACTCACAGTTCTGTCAATTCCAACCTCTACTACACAAGAATAAAGAAGAATGTGGAAAGAGGTATGGACGCCTTCAGCAAGTTGTAAAATAATTAAGAAACCACATTGGAAATTTAGTTTAAAACAATTTCTATAAAATAGAATTTTGTTCATTTTAAACCACATCTAAATGAGTTTCATTTTCTTGCTATGAAAATCTATATAAACCTATATAATTCCATGGTAATATAAAATAGCAAGAGCAAAAATCTAATGAATTTTATGATACATGACTGAGCTTTTTGAGCGAACGATTATTTTGCTTTTCTTAAGAAATGACTAATGAACGAAATTGTTGCAGTGTATCAGTAGGTGAATATTTTAAACATTTTGAATATATAAAAATTTAAGAGCAGTGGGGGGCGGGCTATCTCAGGGTCAGGCACAGCCATCTCCTCCACCTCAGCCTGCAGCGCCCAGACCTCTTGTGCTTTGGGGGTGGGGCATGTGTGTCGGAGCCTCAGGCCTGGACTGAGCTTTGGGTGCAAGACAGTGGTGACCAGGACCTGCACAGCTTCACCACCTTCACATGACTTCACCCAGCAGGTCCCCCACCACCAAGCACAGAAGCCCCCTTCTGGGGCTTGCCGTCCTGTGTTCTCTTTCAAGTATCCCTCCCCAGGGAAAGACGGTCAGGGCAGGGTCCGGCACGGGTGTCCTGGGAGATCAGCCCCTTACAGTATTTTCCCATGGGAGAAAGGGGCACACCCCGTCACCGTGGGTGGCTGCGATGGGCAAAAATGCAGGACAGAAGCTCAAGCACTGAGAGCCCCGAGGGAAGAGGCGACCTCCGGGTACCACCAACCCCACCCGCCTAGAACAGCGCGCTGGAGGCCAGGGCAGGGGGAGAAGCGCTCAAGGGGCCCAAGGAACCCGTGGCTGGGACCCGGGCCACCCAGCCCGCCCCTGAGTTTGGAAAAGGGGCTCTGAGCTTGAGGTCCTCACTTGACCTGTTTCTTTCTTTTGCTGGAGAAAGGGTCTTTGTGTGCATCTTGCGTCCTAAGACTTTGCCCATCCTCTCCCAGCCTCCATCGCTTTATGGGGTGTGGGCAAGGACGAATCCTTCTGCTTCTCTCGCCTTCAGAGGGCAGCAGTTCAGTTTCTTCTCCTTGAATGAGAGGATGTCTGTGAGGGTTGAAACGGGGCCCCGGATCACTGACTGCCTGACTCCTCCTTGCTTTCCCTGGCTGTCTTCCTCCACCACAGAGGCAGGGAGACATGGGGGCGCAGGCATTAGGGAGCCACACAGAAGGGGCTGGGCCCAGAGCCCCGTCAGGAATGGAAACCTCCCAGACGTCAGCTGGGCTCCAAAGGCTGGGCTGGGACTGGCCTGCTCTGTCTGCCTCAACTTCCTACCCTCGCATCCCACCCAGAGTCCCCAGCTGTTCTCTCTAGTGGCTCCTGCTTGTGTCAGGTTGGTGGTGGTGTCAACCGAGGGAGCCTTAGGGAAAGACGACAGTCAAGGCGGAGAAGTGAAGCTGGGCAGAGGGTGGACAATGCCTGCAGGGGTGGAGCTGAGGGGAAAGCACTGGCCGGGGGCCGGGAAACTTGGGTTTTTGCTCATAGATTCACCACCAAGTCGTTGGGAGGGGTAGGTCCCTCTTACTGTCCATGTCCAGCTCCCTCAGTTGCACCCCTGGGTCCACCTTTGTCACTCCTGTCCCTCTGTCATCTCATTGCCTTGGAAGGGGAGTGTGTGTGCATCAAATAGATGGGGCCCTGTAGGTTCTAATCCTGGTTTTTCCATGACTTCCTGTGTGACCTGGGGCAACTCACCATCACTCTGTGGGCTCTTTTGTAAAACAAAGATCCTGAAGTTCTGACTGCCTGGCTCCGGGTGTGGGCATGGCTCCCAGTGCCAGCCCCTCTCACGTGACCTAGAATCCTCAACCTGCCTCCCCGCTCCACTCTGCAGCTCACCTTCTTAGGTTTTCCAGACCATTCACAAGGCTAGGGTTTTGAATGTCTGCGGAGTTTTGACGTTTGCCACTGACTATGGCGAGTACACACCCGGAGCCCCGTGATGCAGTCTCGGTGATCTTAGAGTCTTTTCTCCGTTCTACAGGACAGACACGCCCTTGCAAGAAACCTTCCCTCATTGACTGCATGATAAATTGTCCTGACCCTAAAAGTGAATGAGAACCAAGAGCTGACCTCAGATGTTAGTTTTACTCTGGGGAGTTGAGGGTTTTTAGCATTCTAAAAGAGGAAGTTAGTAATAAGTGAAGAAATGAGTAATGTGACTTGGGGAAGATAAACTGGATTCCAGGGACCTGAGGCAGACACATGGGAGTGGGGGTGGTAGGACATTCAATGGGGCCATAAGGACAAGAACGGAGGACCATGATGTGCTGACTCCAAGGCTGGAGACTCCGCAGCCACCTTGACCTATGCAAAGGGCCATCATGCCCAAGACAGACTGGGTTTTCTCCACACAGCCCCAGGGATGGAGCTTGGCCCCCTGGGAGGAAGGAGCAAGGAGGTGAGCCAGGTAGAATGAGCATTTCCAACAGTTGTTCTGCATCATTCATTTCTGCCCTGATGGAAAGGAAACTTTCTCAACTGCATCACCTGCTTCCTGTCCCTGAGAGTGGAAACTTTGAGATTTGACCTTTTTTGCAGGTAACTCAAAGTCAAAGTGATTCATATTCTGCATTTTACCGATGCCCAAAAGCCACATCGAGACTAAGAGAGTCATTTGTCCACACCGGGCCATTTAGAAGACACTAAAAGGCCTGCATGAGATGCTTTTTAAGTTCTTATAAGTACTTTTAATAATGTCCCTCCCTGCTGCCAGGTTGTCGTTTCTCATTGCTATAATTCTGTGTGTAACAAATCTTTTTGCTACTTCAAAAAAAAGTTTAAAACACAGACATTCACACTTTCATTTCTGAAAGGTGAATCATTTCAAAATCGTCAAATATTTCAATATTTTCTTTATATTTGTAGTATATGAAAAAAGGCAAATATAATTTACCCACAAACACACACAGTAATAGTAATATCAATAAGAATATAGCTGATAACTTCAATATTTATAATGTTTTACCAGAGCCCTGGTATACACAGTACTTAAACATTATGATATAATCTTAAATTATTTTTCCTTCAACTACAAGTCACTTAAAGATAAAAAGTATTTTATTTAAATAGAATATAATATCAAGTCACATTTAATGAACTCTTTGCATATTTCATATCCAAAGCTTTTAAATGGTCATTTTCATCCAGTTTTAATTTTAAAACATATCACATGAGATAAGATAGTTGAAACCTGACATAGACATCGAGTTTCCAGAAACATAAAGGGGAAATATTAAAACTATTTTAATGTTTTCAGGACAACAGATCATTAATTTTAAATTCCTGAATACTGGATATAAGGAAAGCTGAAAAACTTTTTTTTTAAAATTAAAAGGCATAATATAATATTTTAGAATATTCTTTATAATATAAATCTACATCTGAAGAATCCTATATCTAATCAAAAAATCATGTAGTTTCACTAAAACGTGAATTTGTACTTTTTCACAATTGTTGGGTGGTTTTTATAAAAATAAAGCAGTTTCCTTAGGAAAAAAAAATCTGCCAATTAGAATATCTTCATTCTAGAGGGGAAAAAAAGGCTTTTTCCTCTGAAAATAATGAAGTTTAGTCCCTGGCTACATGAACATTCACTGACTTATTCAAATAAAAACACATTCTTATGCTTCTAGAAACTAGTTTTCACTAGCACAGTCTGAAAGAGTTTCTGGACATTGTCCCAAAATGTCAAGATCCACAAGCCAGCGTCAGCAAACACCTGCTGGATCAGCTCCACCACCATTAAATGCGTCTGTCTGGAGGGACAGACAGGTGATGACATTCCACGGTCCTGTCATATCACCTAGTGTCCTCTTTTTCCAACCATAGATTCACAAATGTTTGAACTTATATTTAAACTCGATATCATTTAATGGTGGTAAAATGCCCAAGCCTGCACGGGATTGGTCCAAAGGGGGACATTTAACACGGCTCTCTACAAGCTCTAGTTCAAAGTAGAAAAGCATCAGAATCAAAAATTGTTTGATTTCCTGAACAGCAAATAATCTTCCAGGACATATTGTAGCTCCTGACCCAAAAGGCATATAGCAGTATTTTAACTTGAGTCCATTGCTATAGAAAGTGGTTTTTGCCTTCCCATTTTCATCAAGATATCGATCATATTTAAAAGTCTGCAATAAAAAATAGAAAGAAAACAAACCGATAAGCTAGTTTTAAATAAATTTATCTTTTTCTTGACCTGGAAACTCTAAAGAATAATTTTTTAAATTCGATTTATTAGTAATTTAGCAAATACCCTCCCATGAATCAGAAAGTAATAAGGAATGGAAGTTTAGTGAGAGCTGATGGGGACTAGAAAGCTTTCTGATACCTCCTATCCTGCCTGGGTCACTAGTTCCTCAGGCAGAACGAGAAAGAGGGTTCTGATCAGAAACTGGGATGTTATCAGCCCCGAAGCCTCTAATTTTCTGTGAGCAGGTATTTTTAAGGAACAAGAAAGGCAGCCACTTTATTATCACAACTGCAGATATAATCTAGCGGAGATTATATGGATGACAAATATCAGGAAAATAGGAAAAATTCAGGCCATCATCCAGGTTTTCCAAAACACATATTTGACATAATAAAGGAGACAGTTCTTATGGCTTTAGTGATGATTCTGCAATGGTAAATTTCCTCTTTATTTCGATTTGGACAGACATCACCTGGATATTGAACTTGGATGAACAGGCACTTACCAAAGGGTCTGGGTAGATTTCTGGATCTAAATGCATTAACTGCGGGTAAAGTGCTATGATGTCGTCTTTGCGGATATGATAGGAACCGTCCTGGAGGTGCAAAGTGAAATCCTCTTTAGCAGTTCGGATGTTCAGGGAGGCACTAGAAAGCCTCAGGGATTCCTTGATGATACTATCTAAATATTTTAAAAGGTAAAACGGAGGGGAGGAAAGGAGGGAAGGCAAAAGGAAGAAGAAATAAAGTATTGAAAGGCCACATAATATAGACTGAAATACTTCTAGCAGCCTGTAACACAAAACTAAATAGACTATGGGAAGCTAGCTAGATACAAATTTCCCAGACTTTTTCTGTTACCACTGTGTTGTGATCAGTGATTCAGTCGTGTCAGAATGTATTTTTTAATCTGATCATCTAATTTAATAATAATCTTTTAATAAATATATAATCTTCTGGGGCATCAATGAAAACTTGATTTTCATAATTTTATGGAAAAGTATTTTATTTCTACATGACACTTGGCGATAAAATTGGGAAAATCAGTAAATCACTTTTCTGTGGATTATTTCAAGTTCATCGCTTTTCGATTTAATATACCGATAATGCTTTTATTTAGAAACATTTTTCCAGGTATTTAATGCAGCTTCATTTCAGTGTTTACAAGAACTCATTTTTATCATTATACTATCCAATGTTGTATGACAATGCCCTGCTGCCTGGTAAACACATAAAGGGACAAAAAGAACCATCCTAAGAATAGCTAAAATATACAGATCTAATGAGAAGGTCCGGCCTGACCTTCCAGCCTCTATCCTTTTAATTGCCATGTTTGGGGCGCTCAGCTCATGATTGTGTGTAAAATCATAACATGTGAGCACTTTATTTTACAAATAAGAAAAGTAAGACCCCAAAATGAAGTGACATGTCCGAGGTCTCCGTGGCAAGGCAGAGCCCAACATGACATCTATGCCTCTTGCCTCCTAGTCCCTTCCATAAGACACAGTGCCCCTGAAAGCATCCATTGGCTTCTTTCCTCCAGGCAAAAATAACAAAAATGGAAAGAAAACTCTTTCTTACTATAAAAATATAGTAGTTTTTGTATTTCTATAAAATATAGAGAAGGAAAAATAAGAAAAACAAAATAACCTTCAATCCCATCATACAATCAATGCAGCTAATTGCAGTTTCTTGATGGTACTTTTCCCCTCTTCATTTCATAGAAATGAATAATATGTTCCCATTAACCATAATATTAATGGTAAGAGTAATAACAGAGGAGACAGAGTGGGGCAGTGCAGAGAAGTGATTGAGAGTGTGGAGTCGAGACCCACGATAATGTTGTAATTGGTTCCACTGTTTGATCTCAGACGGTAATTCAACCTCTAAGAGACAGTTTTGTCACTTGTTACAGAGAAACAGGAAAAGGATTGCTGTGAGAATCGAAAGAGACAGCACATACGAAATACCTAGCATAATGCCTAGGACAAGTACTTTGGTAGGACGCGGTAAATGAAATTTAATGAAATACTTAAGTCAAGCATACCTAGCACTGGCATGTCATTCAGTTGCATTGAATTCAAACAAATAGGATTGCCTTCAAAGCTGACTTTTTGGCCAGCGTTCTCCAGTGTTTTATTCACTTCTTCAGTAGCTGCTTTCATTGCTTCAGGGCTCCTATTAAGAGTTAATAAAAAAGTAAAGATGTACAGAAAATAAATTGTTTCTACACCAAAAGATCATCACACAGACCGAAAGCATGAGAAGGTACCATGAGTCTTTTCCTATTTTAATTGTTGAATTTCTGCCTTCTATTAAAAGAAAGAAAGAACTGGATAAGTTGCTAGTTACCTAATCATTTGAAATAAGCTCCAGAAAGTGGCAGGAATGGTGTTTGCTTGCGATGCCCACAGGACAGCGAGCTGCATCTTGGCATTCTCCATGTCATCTGAGGTGGAGAGCATGTCATTCAGAAACCTGACCAGTTCTGACAAGTGGTCTCTCTTCCCCAGGTTCTCATGCCTCAAGCTGTCTGCCAGTTTTTCCCGGGCATGGTGTGCAGACTTGAACACGTGAATGGGAAGGCCTGCTACCAGGGCTGGAAAGATTTTATCAAATTGCTTGAAGTTGTCGAGGTTATTTAGAATAAGTGTTTTTTGTTCATCTTGCCCTGTAAGATCTTGGCCAAAGAGAGTTAAATACCCAGCTTCAAACATCACTCGGTAGCAAAAAGAATACATCCCTTCTGTCACCCAGGCAGGCATCTTTGATTCGGGTACGACCGGAGGTCTCATGACAAGTTGGAGGTTTTTCATCATGGCTTCTGTGAGGGAATTCAAGGCATTGCCCTGCAAAGTTTTGACAAAAGCTTTGCTTATTTTTTCCGTAGTATTTCCATCACTTGGGTCAATGGTTCTGTGCCCAAATGCCTGGCGGTAAATGAAACGTGTGGAAAAAGAAATTAAACCTGACCCAGTACTAGTAAATGGCTGAAAACAAACTAGATACTTTCATAATTGCGAGTGTTTCTTTTTCTTTTTCTTTTTAAAAAAAGTCTACTTGTTAAAAAAACAGAGCTGCTGGATATTGGCCTTCCCACATACAATTTCACAGCACTTAACTAATAAATAGCTAAATCACGCCATTCCTTTACAGCCAAGTTTAAATCCCAGCTCTTCAGTGACACTTCCCCTCAACCTCTCTATTTGTCCATTTCTTATTTTTCTTATGCTAGAACATTTATTTGCACATGAATTTGCTACTAATCAGTAATAGTTTTTAACCATTAGTTCTTTATATTTTTTGTGGACTTTAATCTGTGTAGAGGCAGACACCATATTTCTTTAGAGATTCAGTAAATATTGGCTGTTTTCTCTATAAAGGAGCCTCTTAGATTACATCTAAGTGATGGCAAAATATCTGGTCAATTCCTTAACAGAATTAAACAACGGTGTGGCATTAGTGCGGTAAAATAAAATAATTGATTGAATAATGCACTCGGGGTGCTGTGGGCTTTGTTGACATGAGTGAGTTTATACCACCCTTACCATACAGTGCCATCTGGCTCAGTAAAATGTTTCAGTTTTATTTCACCCGCATTAGCTGGTTAAAAAAAAAATGACAAATCTATATCTATTTGACTTTTTAAATGATTAGTACCAAGAAGTTGTGTCTAATTTGATTATATTTCTAAGAATCCCTGTGTAAGGGTAACTCACTTCAGCATCTCTATCTTTACATCAAAGAATCTCAAAATGACTAAGTAGACTGACATATTAAAAAGTAGAAAGAAAAAAAACAAATAGAATGCAAAACAGGTTACCTTTGCAGAAGTAGTAAAATGAAATTTTTTCCAATCCAGGTATTTCCCATGGCACAACACTTTTTGGTATGACAAGGGATTTGTAATGAAGTGGACGTAGTTCCCCATTAGTCTGCAGGTAAAAACATGACCATGTTTCCTTTGATTTGCTCTGAGGAACTCAAGAGGGTTGGCACCAAATTGCAGAGCACATCCCAGGTATGGAATCAACCCATTCTCCAGAGGTGGTTCTCCTATTTGTCTGTAAGACACAAATATATGATAGATATGGACAATTGCACATGGTTTGTTTTTTTTTTAATTTAAACCAAGTTTTTAAATTTTTACTATTGACTTTAAACTTCAAAACTCCAGTTTTGAAGTTTAAAGTCAATAGTAAAAATTGATCATTTTTTTGTGTTGATGGGGCCCCGCTCCTTTATTAATGGGTTATATTAACCTAATAAGATGATATGTTTGTGACAATAATTACTAAATCCACCCACTCATCCATCCATCCACCCATGCTTACATTCCACGAACACCTACTGAATGTTATGCTAATCGCTTTTACCAATGAGGAGGATAAACGGATGAACAAAGGCAAGAGTTTTGCTCTCAATACAGAGAAAAAACTACATTCTAGCATTTATGTTTTTCCTAAGCATCATTTGCCTAGGTATCTGTTTTCTTTAGAGATACAGAATATTGAATAAGAGAGGATTACAGAATAGAAGTTTTCAAAATCTTCATAGTTTAAAGATATTATTATACTGTGATGATAGTTAAAGATAAGGAGAAACTCACTTGAGAAATTAGCTTATGATAAAATGAAATTAAGTAAGATGTGTATTGACAGGATCATCAATTGCAATTCAATGATTTTTTATGTTATTTTAAATTTTTTTATTAAAGAATAGAAACATTTATTTCCCAACATAAACTACCACCATTCTTGATAGAATCACATAGCATAAAACAACTATTTTTATTTTCTTAGTTCAAAGATAAGTAGTTTAATTAAAACTAGAAACTAGTAAGGCTGAATTAAAACACTTTAGGGGATAAAAAACCTTGTAAAAGGTAAACAACACATAGAAATCTACATAGCTGAAGCTATGCTCTGGATGATTCTATCTTTTAGAGATTGACATAACAGAGAATATTTACAACCTCCTCCCCACCCCGCCCCCAAATACTCTTTGAGCCAATCAGAAGTTAAATAAACTATAGCTATGTATTTGACTCTATTTGTATTTCTTGTATTTTTAAACCAGTTAGTAATGAATAACACCTATAAATAAAAGTTATGTCACATCCACTTAGCAATTTTCCAGTTCGCTATGATTGAATATCATTAATAAGAGAAAAGTAATAACATGATCAATGCAGGCCCTGTGCTCTTGTCCAAACTTAGGCTGAGTTTACACAATGCACAAGAACTGGCTGAAGAGAGAACATTTATTTAGTCAGAGCATCTATTTAATCCGCATGATAGAAAGAAACCCTTCTCGTTGCATATCCCACTTACCACTTAAATCCTAATCCAGACCTCCTCTTTATATGCCCAGTAAACATACACAGAGATCTCATAAGATTTGTCAGTTATGTTTAACAAGTTTGTACATTTTTGCATTACCATTGGTATGTCAATACTAAAAAAAAACACTGCCACTATACCTTTTGTTAGACATAATTTAAAAAATATCACTTTAAAATTTTCAATTTTCAATTTTTTTGATTTGAGAAAAAAATGCTAGTGTTCATACAGAAAGCCAAATTTATTAACTGAATAAATCTTTTCTTACCTTCTCCTTATTCCAAGAATAAGCCATAAACAACAGCACACTGCTGTAACAATCCCCCAGATCAAAGATATGGTCATTTTTTTGCAAATCTAATGCAAAATTTCTGAGGACTATCTGATTAGAAAGATAAGGGTCTTGCTGAATAGAAACTGTAGCTAGACTTTTTATATTTGGTAAGATCTTGCACTTGAGTGACTAAAGCAAATATCCTATCAGAAAAAAAAAAAAATGGCCTTGAACTAAGTCCACAGGATCAGAAGAGGTTCCAAAACAATTAGAGATCTGCAATAATGATAAGTTGAAGGTCTTTCAAACACAAGTTTAGCATGTTTATAAAAAGAGCAAATAAACCTCTTCAAGATGAACATGTCAAATAGAGATGTAAAGTATAATAATTTAAAGAAAAATAAGCATAAGTTATCATCAAGCTAGTGATTTGCTCTCGTTACCTTTTGAAGAAGAAATCGATTTAAATAGTTTACAAGAGAGACAGTGGTTAAGTTCAAAGGAAAGAGAACTGGGTGAAATGTTTCTGGGCCTTCGTGTCTCAGTGCTTTTACACAATCATAGGTATTTTACTATATATAGTAACTGTTACTTACCTAACACCCTCAAGAAAGTATCCCACATAAATGCATCTTCTGATTAAACAGTTTTATGTAGGCATCAAAACTTTATCAACTATTTTTTCTAATTAAAAATGTTTATTAATTTTTCTAATTGTTAAAGTAACACAATTTTTTTTCAAATAACTTAAAACTAACTAAAACATGTCTTGGTAGAAAGTGAAAGCTGATTAACAATTTATCATCCCCACTACTCTCCACTCAAAGGTAACCACTGTTAACTGGTATATATTCTTCCAAACTTTATTTCCATGCATACACATATACTAATTGAGCACATATTCTGTGCCAAGAACTCTTAAAAGGTATTCTGGTTGCTGGCATTAAAAAGATGGGCAGATTCTCTACTCTAAGGGGGTTCTATTTCAATAAGGAGATAATAAAATATGTGTTATGAATAAAATAAAACAAGTTGTAAAGAGCTATTGGGGGATAAGAGCAATTTTAGGTTTGGTGATCAGGAAAAGGCTCTTTGAGGAGGTGATGGTCAAGATCTGAATGACAAGAAAGGATTAACCAAGTGAAAAATCAGAATTTCAGAAAGAAGGAGCACCAAATACAAAGGTCTTGAGTCAAGGATGAACTTGGTACATCTAAGAACCAGAATGAAGGTAACATAGATTGGAGCAGAGTGAATGAGGGACAACTCGGTTAAGATATAAAGACAAAAAGTAGTCAAGAACTAATTCATATATAAGGGTGCAGTAGAGTAAGGAGAGACAGATTTTGACCTGGGCAAGAGGTCAAAATACTATTTTGGACATTTGAAATTTAAGAGACCTATTAGATATCAAGGATCGATATCAAATTGACAGTTGAACTTAAGAGTCTGAAGCAAGGTAAAAAAGCTAGAGTTGGAAGTAGAAATCTCAAGTCATCACCATTTAGATGGTATTTAAAGCCAAAAGACTTTATAATACCAAAAGACCTAGGGAGATAATAAAAACCGAGAAAAGAATAGTCCAATACCAGGCATTGCATTTACTGAGGTCAGGCAGAGAGCAGAAGAAGGAATGGATGAAAAAGAACTAGGATGAAAATCAAGAAAAAATAGTGTCTCAGAAAACAAGAGGAGAATCATTTGAAGAAATTATATCACACACTACTGGGGTCAAGTAAGATGTCAAAAACTTGATCACCAGATTTGACAACATAGAGGCAGCTGGTGAGTCACACAAACACACACACAAAGATGTGTGTGGGTTATATAAAAGAACTGTTTAATAGCATGTAAAAAAATGAATTCATATTGTGAATATTTCCTGTGACAATACATATCTATGTATCGTATATATGTGTGTGTTCATATATCTTTATTTCTAATGTGTGTATAGTTTTCCATTGACTGAATGTACTATAATTTAGCTTACTGATTCCCAATTGGTGGACATTTGGTTCGTTTTCGATTTTTGTCTATAGAAACCATAGATTTATTTCATGCTTTTTTGCCTCCTTAAAGAGAGAAAACACAGATCTTTTTATGTGTGTAATTATGATCATAATTATTATTATTAATAATTTTATGGTAGAAGTTCTCAATCTATTTAGGTTTTCTAGGGCTTTGTGTACATTAAACATATTTAGTCTGATGTGCTTTTTAAAATTACTATATCTATTTTCTATACGACTCATTAATAGCTAAACATTTGCATGGCCCGACACAGCAGGATATCACAATTAGAGAAAAGACCAATCTAATATACAAACAATTTAACCTTTTAGAGTCACCTTGAGACAGGAAACCAAATTCCTGCTGTTGAGTCAGTCGGAAAGGTCAGCTGCTGGCGCCCGATAAGTTTCCCAAGAATACCCGCCTCAGATACCACCGATGGGCATCAGGGAGCCTTGGGAGGCATGCCAGCAACAAGAGACGTTCCTATCACTGCGCATGCGCAGTAAGGCCCAAGAGTATCCCTAAAGTGACCTTTCTCAAATTTAAATACTAAAAGTGACATCGGAAGATGGTGTATCATGCAAATGAGACATGTGATGCATGAAGGGCATGTAATCACACTCCCAAGGCGTCAAGAAACCTCCGTTTTTACGTGCCCAGACTTAGCTTTTACCCCTCAAAGCCCCCTTTAAAGTCCTGTACCAACTTCTCTAGAGGACCCACCGGAAACTTTCCTCTCTGGGTGTTGGGTCCCTTGTGCACAAGCTTAATAAACATTTGCCTCTTGCCTGAACTTTCGTGTGGTGATCTCTTGATTTCCATCCTGGGAGATTGTAAAGACCCAGGATGTAGATAAAAACCTCTCAAACAAAAATCAGAAAAAAAACTATCATAAAGGAAAATGGACATGGCACTATCTCTGCAAGTTCCTGTGAATATAATTAGATGAAAATTAAAAGATTTTCAAAATGGTAAAAGGAAATACATTCACAACCCCAGGAAAACTTCCTTGTCTTGTCTTCATCACCCCCTCTCGGAATGTCATAAACTCCTTTTAAGAGAGGAGAGGAGACATCTGAAAAATGTAAAGGAAAGGGCCTGCAGAAATGACCGACTCAGCTGGTTAAAGTCCATTCCTTCCCCCACCCCCTCCAGGACTCTCCAGCTAACACGTTTTCCCAGAGCTACCTCCCCACCTCAAGGACTCTCAAGCTCACATTTGTCAGTTCATAGCTTGCCATCCAACTAATGTTCTTCCTTATCTCTGTAGCTGTGTAGGAATAACAAGACTGTATAAAACTGCCTGTTATGTTACAATCGGGGCTCAGCTTTTGGATAGGAACCTGCTGAGCTGGTGCCAGCATCAGTAAGTGCTACTTCTGCTTATAGCCTTGGTGTCCCATCTTTCCATTTGAGAATCCGATAAAGGTACTGATGACACCAAGGTCGTGAGTTCTACAAGGCCAACGACCTGTAAATAGATAAGACCAGTAGTCTAGAAATTCCTCCCCGCTTGCAGCTCCCCCACCCGAAACTCCTCCTCCCCATCCTGACTCATGAGGCACACGTGAAACCTCAGACAAAGGAATCACCACCCCTTGCATGGTCACTGCAAGGTTATATAAGCTGTAAGAAATCTAAACAAAGGGAGTTTGTGCTTTGGTGCTGTTGAAAGCCCCATACTCTCCGCCGGCAATAAATTCTTCTAACAAAGTTGTCTGAGCGTCCAATTTCCTCCATCAGGTGTCGCTTCCCGCAACACTTTCAAATATAGTGCGGTTTGTATTTATCTCAGTTTCCCTTACCCTTATCTATTCTTTTTACACTTTCACTTACTATCCTTCAACACAACAAAAGCCCAGGAAACACACACAGTTTTTTTTAGTGGGCTGAGGAAAAGCAGTGGCTTGAATATTCACATTCATTTTTCTCTTGTTACGTATGATTTATGTCTTCCTTATGAGGATGTCACTTCTTGCTACTGTCATATGTCCACATATGGCATTTATCACACCCCTAATATGCTGCTTCTAATCTGGTGAATAGGGATTCTGATGCTTGTTACAGTTGTCAGAACTATTCAGAGGCTGCTAGGACATACCTTAAAGGTTTCCTGATAAGTCGAAGGCACAAAGTGTCATGCATGGATTTTATGACATCGCAATATGTTTACACAGTACTCGGAGTTTCAGGTATTAAGTAAACGATAGCTGAGTTGAAAAGTCCTTTACCTGCTTTTTTATCCCCTGGTGTTTCAAATGATAAAGTTTTATTTTCTCCCTTCCCCTACTTGACCCCTCCTTCCCTTCCCCCCAACCCCTCCGCCACACACACACACTGAGCACTTACTATGTGTGTCAGGTGCCATGCCAAGACTAGGGAAATGCAATTAACAAGGAAGTGGTGAGCCCCGACCCTGTGGGGATTTCAGTGCATCAGGAGAAAGCCTCAGGGCCCTGAAGCAGAAAGGAGTATGTTTTAGTTGCCACAATAACTGAGTTTATTTAAATTCCCTAATCCCTCCAAAGCTTGTCAATTTCCTATTTATTTGCAGAAAGTAGTGTGGATGGGGTACACACTTACTGACATGTAGAGGAGAACTTGTTCTGGCCTCAGAGAATGTAGGGCCTAAGTACAATATCATTTCCCCATGAACAGACATATACAAAAACGTGGAAACTCAAACTATAGGAACAGAAAGTAAAAAGAAAACCTATAAAGCTTTTAGCTTATGTAAACTGATGGCCCAATTAGATGGTTTCTACCAAGAAATGCAGTACACATAGTTTATGTAGAACTCACACATCAATCTGATGGCTTTAAATAAACTATGAATATAGTCAAACAATTGAGTCAAACCAGTTGTTTTCCTGAATTTCCAAGTCAAACTCACTTTCTGCAGTGGAACTATAGATTGTCTCAATTAATGCAATCTCTGGCATTTTCTAAGAGCATCCTGGAGCAAGGGTGCACGCCAGGGTCCTAGTTCAGGGCAAGTCAGTAGGAGACCGAAGTGAACTGGGCTGGTGAGGTCTTGCTACGATTAACTTGAGGCTTTCATAATAAGCTCTTAGGAAATATGCCTTAGTATTCACATTTGAACTATGTCTTCAACATTTTTTAGAAAAAGAAACCCAGTTATATTATGGCAGATGTGGAATATTTGATTCTCAAACATAGTTTTGAACGTTAAACACACAGTGTTGAGGTTGTAAATGCCTGGTATATCTAAATGTGTGCATTGAACAAATGTAATTTCATGGGACTGACGAATAAGAAGATGTTGAGAAGTTGTATTGTAGAGAATCATAATAAAGTTTACATTGATTTTGAGGTTTCTAAAAATGTTTTTACTTATATTCTCCAACTTGAATGAAATAATCAGCTCAGTTAGACGGTGCAGATATTTTAGCTATTTTAAAATGAAGAAATAGGGGTATGAAGGTTTAGTGGCTAATGTCCTAAAGCTTAAAATAGTTCAGAGGTCAGTGGAATGGAAGCTGGAATTAAATCAGGGTCTACACCTTGACTCTGCACTAAGTATATACCTTTGAATGAGATGCTATCCTCTCCAATCTTTGCTTTCTTATCTGTAAAATGGAGATGATTATAGTGTATGACTCAAAATAGAAAGATCGAGTTGAAGTAAGACAATGTCTGTAAAATGTTTTACCTAGGGCTTGGCACAATCTATGATCAAAAATGTTTGTCGCAATTTTTAAGTGGTAAATCCAGGACCAGGACACGACCTCATATTTTTCTCTACTGAAGCCCAGTATTCCTCCTCTATAGCTTAGAACCTCACAGGAAGTTCAGTAGAACCAAAGGACATCTGGCTGCAGGTTTGAGAAAGGATAAGCTTACCACCTACATGTTCAAATATAAACTTAATTCATCAAATAGGTTCTGAACACCAAGTACGTGGAAGGCGCTGTTAGGTGATGAGGGAGAGATGAGTAGATCATTCATCAAAAATTTTTCATCCATTTTATTTATCATTCATATTAACTTAACACCTACTTTATGCAAGGCACCTTTTAGGTGCTGGAGATACAGCGGTCTCTGGCTTCAAGGTGACACAGCCAATCAACAGGAGAACAAATCACTGTATGATTTCTGATAAAGGAAGTGTTGTTTCTATTAACAGAAAAGGTCAGGCAATGCATCAGAGCTTTGTGCCAAGACCTTCGCATGCTTGCTTCATTTATTCCACATGGTAGCATCATGAGATGGACCCTGTTACCTGCATTTGTAGGTGACTTAATGCTGCGAAGCTCTGGCTCCAAGCCCCAGTTTAGTTCCTGCTATGCTATGCTGTATGACAGGGAGAACTCTTTTCACCCAAGTTGAAGTCAGGCCTGAGGACCTAGAATCAAAGAAGGCTAAGTGGCTGCCTTGCTTTTTATGATAAAACCCACCTTAATCTGAATCTTCTAGAGGTTAAGCCAGGGAGCTCAACTAGACAGCAAAGAGCAATGGTTTATTGAATTCATTGGGCCCAGCCAACCTCCCCAGGAGGTTACAAGAGCTCAGAAAGAGAGAGAAAGGAGAGAGAAGCCAGGGGAGAAAGGGAAGAGCTGACCCTTTTTTCACTTTTTATGTATCGTGGATAGTGCTGTTATGAACATTCATGTTCAAGTTTTTGTGTGAACATATCCTTCAAATTTCCTGAGGATATTACTAAGAATGGATTTGCTGGACCATATGGTAACTATGTTTAACTTTCTAAAAAACTGACAAACTCAAGTGGCTGCACCATTTTCTATTCCCACCGGGAATGTATGAGGGTTCCAGGTTCTCCACATCTTTGTCAACACTTATTTGTATCGCTCTTTTTTGATTGTAGCCATTCTAGTGGGTTTGTCTTATAGTTTTGATTTACATTTCCCTAGTGACTAACAGCGTTGAACATCTTTTTATGTGATTATTGGCCCTTTGTAAATCTTCTCTGAAGAATGTCTATTCAAATTCTTTGCTCATTTTTTTTAACTGGGTTCTTTTTATTGTTCAGTTGAAGAGTTTTTTCTATGTTATGGACACTATATCCTTATCAGATATGATTTTCAAATATTTTCTCCCATTATGTGGGTCATCTTTTCACTTGCTTGGTAATGTCTTTGGATACATGAAGGTTTTTAATTTTTATGGAAGTTCAATTATATACTATTTTTTATTGGTTACTTATACTTTTGGTGATATATTTAAGAAACATTGCCTAATCCAAGGTCATGAATACTTAACACCTGTGTTTTCTCCTAAGGGTTTTATAGTTTTAGCTCTTCTATTTAGAACTTTGGTCCATTTTGTGTTACTATTTGTATAAGGTATAAAGTACAGGGTCCAACTTTACTCTTTTGTATGTGGATATCCAGTTGTCCCAGCACCGTTTGAGGAAAAGAATGCTCATTCTCATTAAAATCACTTGGCATTCTTGTTGAAAATCAATTGAGCATATATGTAAGAGTTTATTTTGGGACTCTCAATTCTATTGATCTATGTATCTATTCTTCCATTGGTCTATGTATCTATTTTTATGGCAGCATCACAAAGTGTTGATTACTGCAGGTTTGTAGTAAGTTTTGAAATCAGGAAGTGTGAGTCCTCTCATTTGTTCTTTTTCAAGATTATTTTAGATATTCTAGACCTCATACATTTCCATGTGAATTTTAGAATCAGATTGTAAATTTCTCCAAAAAGAAAAAGGGAACCTGGGGTTTTGTTAGGGATTGTATTCACTCTATACATCGATTTGGAGGACATTGTCATCTTAACAGTATTAAGTCTTCTGATTCATGAACATAGGCTGTCTTTCCACTTAAGTCTTCTGTAATTTCTTTCAATGATGTTTTGTAGTTTTCAGTATATACACCTTGCACTTTTTGTTCAATTTATTCCTGTTATTTTATTTTTATTAATGCTATTTACAAAGAATTGTTATTCTTAATTTCATTTACAGATTGCTCATTGCTCATGTATAGAAATAAATCTGATTTTTGGATGTTGATTTTTGCATTCTGTTACCTTGCTGAACTTTTCGATTAGTTCTAAGAGGCTTTTTTTTTTTTTAGTAGATTCTTTAGGATTTTCAATATACTGTCATGTATCTTAAAAGTAGAGGTAGTTTTCCTTTCAACTATGTATGCCTTTTATTTCTTTTTCTTGACTTGCTTCCTGGAAATAACTTCAAGTACAATATTGAACAGAAGTGGCAAGAGCAGATGTCCTTATCTTGTTCTTGATCCTAGAGGATAAGTTTTAGTCTTTCACCATTAAGTATTATGTTAGATGTGAGTTTTTCATAGATATCCTTTTTCATGTTGAGGTAGTGCCCTTCTACTTCTAGTTTGTTTTTTGTGGGTGTTTTGTTTTGTTTTGTTTTGTTTTAGTGTTATGACCATGAAAGGGTGTTAGATTTTTCTTAAATACTTTTCCTGCATCTACTGAGATAATTGTATGGTTTTTGTCTTTATTGTATTAATATGGTGTATTTCATTGAATTATTTGGTATGTTGAACCATCCCTGCATTCCTTGAATAAATCTCACTTGGTAATAGTGTGCAGTGCTTTTTATATGTTGCTATATTCAGTTTGCTAGTATTTGTTGAAGAATTTTGCATCTAGATTCATAAAGAATATTGGTCTGTAGTTTATTTTACCTGTAATATTTTTATCTAATTTTGGTACCAGATGATACTTGGTTCCTAGAATGAGCTGGGAAGTGGTCCCTCCTTTTCTAATAATAAGAGAAGTTGTGAAGGATTGGTGTTATTTCTTATTTAAGTGGTTAGTAGAACTCACCAGTGAGTCTATCTGGTTCTGGGATTTTCTTTGTACGAATTTCTTTAAATATCCACTTTAATATTTTTTTCTTGTCATAGGTCTATTTAGATATATTATTTCTTCCAGAGCCAGTTTTGATAGTTTTTGTTTTTCTGGAATGTGTCTATTTCATCTGGGTTATCTGGTTTGTTTGCATGCAATCGCTCCTGGCATTTCCTTATTTACTTTTCCTTTTTCACTCCTACAATGTTGATATTAATGTTTTCCTCTTTTGTTCTTCATTTTAGTAATTGAGATTTCCCTCTCTTTTTTCTGGTCAGTCTAGCTAAAGTTTTGTCAATTTGTTGATCTTTTAAAAGAGCCAAATTTGGGGTTTGTTGATTCGTGTCTACTATGTTTCTATTCTTTGTTTCATCTATTTTTCTTCTGATTTTTATTATTTCATTCCTGCTGCTTTCTGTGCGTTTGTCTTGATCTTATATTTTTCTAGGCTTTTAAGATGGAGGGTTAGGTTATTAATTTGAGATTTTTCTTTTTTTTATATACAGGCAGTTGTAAGTTTCTTCCTAAGCATTGTTTTTATTGAATTAATTTTTGGTAGATTGTGTTTTTCATTTCATTTATCACAAAGTATTTTCTACTTTCCTTTGTGTTTTCTTCTTTGATTGATTAGCTATTTAGAAGTATGTTATTTAATTTCCACATATTTGTGAATTTCCCCAAATTTTTTCCTTATTAAATTTTCATTTTATTCTATCATGATTAGAGAACATACTTTGTATGATTTAACTCTCTTAAAATTTATTAAGACTTGCTTAATGTCTAATGTATGTATCTATCCTAGAGAATATTCCAGGTGTACTTGAGAATTTGTATTCTGCTCTTGTCGTATGGAGTGTTCTATATATGTCTATTAAATCTAGTTTGCTCATAATGTTCAAACATGCTAGTTCTTTGCTGGTTTCCTATCTAATTGTTCTATCTATTATTGAAAGTTAGGTATTGAATTCTCTAATTATTGTCATTGAATTGCCTATTTCTCTCTTAAATTTTGTCCGTTTTGCTTTATGTATTTTGGGACTCTTTTGTTAGTTGCCTATAATTGTTATAACTTCTTGATAGATTCAACTGTTTATCATTCTAGAATGTCTCTAGCGATAATTTTTTTACATTTGCTTGATTTTTATCCCATTAATGCGCAGGTTTAGAAAATATTTAATATGTTCCAATCAGCACAAACCACAAGGGAATGTGAAAATAAGGTAAACTGTCATTGTTCTACAGTTTATTTATTACTTTTTTCCCTAATGTACTAATATATTTGTGCTAGAATTTGATTCAGGCTCGTGTTTTAAAAAGTTAGGGCTCATATCACCCTCTAGTGGACAACTATGTACACTGACACTTCCTCTGCAGATAAGGTAATTGGAGGAAGCAACAAACTCTCACTGATGGAACTGTAAACCAAAATTAATTTTAGAGTGTAATAAAGAACAAAAAGCATTTATATGAGCAAAGGGACTTGCAGCCTAGGAGACGTGGATTCAGGTAGTAAATTGTGTTCCACTGAGACAAAAGGGAGACCATCTTTTATAGAAAACGTTTTCACCCAAGCTCCCAATTTTATGCAAATGAGCTTTCCAAATTGTGCAAATCATGTAGTTCTGATTGGTCGGTATAAATGCAAATGAGGATACAATTTGTGTTCTGATTGGACAGGGCAGGTCTCAGTCCATTGGTAGAAAGAGAAAACCAGGGTTTCCCTGCACTGACTGACTCAGATGGCATAAACAAGCAGGGCGTAATGCAGGAACCTCAGTCGGAGGTTCTTTCCAGTATACAGAGTACATGAGAAGTCCCAGTTAGCAAATGGTCACTAGGCTCTTATTAACCACAAAATCTGGGCCCTCAGTTGATGATGGAGAGTTCATCTCAGCAGATAAACTCCTTCTCAGGGTTCACATGAAATGAATCTTTCTTCTCAGGGTCCACAGAACCATGAACAATAACCCTAGAAAGCACTGTATAAACCCAACCTAAAGATACAGAACTCAACCTCCCAGCCCACATTTTGGAGCCAGCAAAACCTGGGTTTGGAAAGCCCTCATTTCATTGTTGCAAGCCAAGGCCTTCGGAGCTACAAAACAAGATGGAAAGACCACTGAGGGACTAAATCCAGGAGAAGCTCCAAATATAGAGATGCCAGGAAAAGTCTAGACCAGTGTTTACCTGTTTTCACAGCATGTGAATGAGGATGAAAGACCCAACCTTAGGTCAGAGTGCCAGTCACTCTTGCTGTTTGACTCATGCTGACCATATGGTTGTTTTACTAGGCTGAGATGCTGAGTCTGTCTATATGTGATATTTTCCACCCTCTGATTGCCTTCAAGATTTTTCCTTTAACTTTGGTTCTCAACGGTTTCACAATGATGTTTTTAGGGGGTGATTTTTCCTCCCTTGAATCTCTGGTTTATATTCTTCCATTCATTTTGGAAAATTCTTATCCCATCATTTCTTCAAACATTCTTCTACCCCTCTCTCATTCTTCTCCTGAGACTCTAATTACATGTATGTTAGTTTATTATTATCCCACAGCTGTTCATTTTTTTTTTCATTTTTTTTTCTCTTTGTGTTTCAGTTTATAAGATTCCTATTAACTTATTTGGAAGCCCATTGATTCTTTCTTCTGTAGTTTTCAGACTCCTAGTAAGCTTGTTGAAGAAATTTTTCATTTCCAGTCTCATATTTTTTATTTCTAGCATTTCCACTTGACTGTTTTACAGTTTCTATCTTTCTAATGAAAGTCCCTGTCTGTTAATGCTTATTGTCCATGTATTCCACTAGATCTTTTAACATTTAAATCATGGTTATTTTAAATCCTCTGTCAATTCCAACACCTTGGTCATCTCTGAATATGGATTTGTTGAATGCTTTGTTTCTTGAAGGTAGATTGACTTTTCTTACTTTTCGTAGAACCCTGTAAAATTATGATGAGATAAATTCACCTAAATTAGCTAGCACAAAACAAAAGCTCACCAAAAAGGAAGGGAGAATCTGTACTGGGGACTCAGATTCAGTAGGAAAACTTGAATGTTTCTGGTCAAGAGCTGTATCTGGTCAAAAATATAACGCAGACAAAAAGGGTCTCTGAAACCACAGCCCCTAGATAAGATAGCCAGACATTAGAAAAATAACTAAGTATGTAAGTATATAAAATTTTAAAAGCCACAAAATAAAATATTAAGTCTAAGACCCCCTGTAGCCTGCAGAGGGATTCAGACAAGTAGCAACATCACAACAGGGATACATCTGGCTGTATAAAACCAGGTGTGTTTGTTTGTTGTTAAATAACAGAATTTAGGTTTTGTTAATGAAAGATTTAGGTTTACCAAAACATTGAGCAGAAAGTACAGAGAGTTTAAACGGATCCCCTCCCCTCACAGTTTCTCCTATTAAAGTCTTACCCTGACGTGGTATCTTTGTTATGATAGATGAACCAATATTGATATACAGTTGTATATGTGTAAAATTAATATAAACAGAGCCACTTTAAAATGGAGTTGAAGCTACCATCCCAGAGGAACTACCTAGCATGCTTTACTCCTCAAACTTTGGAATAAGCTTCAAACTGGGCCTAAAGCAGTATTGTATTATAAACAACTATTTGCAAAGCTAACAGGAAAGCAGATATAACTCTAGGACTGAAAATTTAAAACATTCTTTAGAAGCAGCATCACTCTGTTAGCTTATCTGCACTTATAGAAATTCCTTCCTTTGCTATTAACACCCATGGAAATTCCTTTCTTCTATTCCCCTTCCCTTTTTCATAAATGTCCCTTGCCTTCACCTCCTATTTGGGCTTCTGCCTGAATCAGTATTTCCTAAGTTCTCTTCAATCTCAAACAAATGCGTTTTGCCTCACACTTTGGCCTCTTTTTTTTTTTTTTTTTTTTTTTGTAGGTTAACATTATTAACTAAAGTTCATAGCACACATTGGAATTCTCTCTTTGCGTCGTACAGTTCTACGAGTTTCGATGAATGCAAAATGTCATGTATCCACCATTACAGAATCATATACACTGCCCTAAAAATCCCCTGTGCTCCTGCTCCACCTATTCGTTTACCGCCTCCCAGCCAACCCTTGGCACCTGCTGATCTTTCTACTACGTCTATAGTTTTTCCTTCTCTAGAATGTCACAGAGTTGAAATCATATAATATGTAGCCTTCTCAGATTGGCTTCCTTCACTTACAGTATGCATTTAACTTTCCTCCATATCTTTGGATGGCTTAATACCACAATTCCTTTTATTGCTGAGTGACATTCCACTGTATGGATGTTGTGATGGCTAATTTTAGTGTCAGCTTGCCTGGGCCATGGTGTGCCAGACAGCGGGTTAAACATAATTTAGGATGAGTCTGTGAGGATGTTTCTGGATGAGATTAACATTTGAATCAATAGACTGAGTAAAGCAGGTAACTTTCCCCAACATGGGCAAGCCTCATCCAATCCATAAATGCCAGAATGAAACAAAAGGCTGAACAAAAGATAACTCACTCTCTTTGCCTGAAGGTCTTCAAGCTGGAACACTAGTTTTTTTCTTGCCTTAGAACTCAGACTGGAATGAACACTATCCTGCTTCTCATCCTGCTTCTCAGGCCTTTAGACTAAGCCTCTATAATTGAATGAGTCAATTTGTTATAACAAGTATATATATCTATATATGTGTGTGTGTGCGTGTGTATGTGTGTGTAATAAATATATATAATAAAATGGGTGTGTTTCTCTGGAGAGCCCTGACTAATACAGATGTACCAGTTTGTTTATTCATTCACTTATTGAAGGATGTTGTGGTTATTTTCGATTTTTTGGCAATTATGAATGAAGCCTCTATAAATATTTGTGTACAATTTTTTGTGTGAACATACATTTTCAACTCATTTGAGAAAGTATATAGGAGCATGATTGGGGGGTTATATGGTAGACTGTATTTAGCTTTGTAATAAATTGCCAAATGGTCTTCCAAAGTGGCCGTAGCATTTTGCATTCCCATCAGCAATGAATGAGAGTTCCTGTTGCTACACATTTCTGTCAGCCTTTGGTGTTGTCTGTTGGAACCAGTTTTTAATAGTTCCATAATCTGTAGTAACAGTGTTTTAAAACTAGAATTCACTGGTGAACAAATGGGATCTTCTACTTCTCTCTCCTTATGATGTTTAGGAACAAGATTGACACCTTTGGATTGAGCGAGTCTTTTGGGTTCCTGTGTCTTGATGTTGAGAAGAACTTACAGTAACATACTGATGCCCTTCTAATTTCAACAGGTGGGTACTTAAGCAATTATTGGAGACATAAAAGTGATATTGGCATAATTGTACCTCAAACCAATGAAAGGGGTAATGTGTCATAAGACATTGGTGCTTACTTGGAAAGATATTTTACACAAGCTACTTAAAATTCTCTCCTTTAAGAACCTAATTAAAGCCTGAAGTTTCAGTCAGCTGACTGCCAAGTGAAACCATGATGAGTTTTCATTTGCCTTCTGGTCCTCCATGTACCATCCTTCGAGACAGAAAGAAGTGAGTATAAACGTTTTATGATAACTCCAGTTCTTATCTGCTTGTGACTATTTATAAGTACTGACTCACCCTAGACTTTGGCCTTACAGCTTAAGGTTTTAAGAGAATTTTAAACTGGGATTAAAACTCTCCCTTCTCCATTTATTCAAGAAAAAAGAGAGAAAAAAAATAACTTAGCAATGTTCATTACTTTCTGATAGGTGAATATATATATATTATTCAAAACACTGAATAAATTAATGACGATGTTTAAATTTCAAATTAAGAATAGTTAATTTGGAGTAGTGGAATGATGAATATACAGTATTTTGGTTTTTTCTCCCTACGTTTCTACATATAATCTGTGTTTCTCCAGGCCACTCTTGCCTAGAAATTCGGTAGACAAACAGTAACAATAATAAAATAGTGTTTCTCTGGTTAATATTCCACCAGGGAATTGTGCATTTTTTTGCTCCATTCTCCAAAGCCATCCTCTAGCTTAACACACACCTTAAATTGCTCCCAATTCTACCAACTCTGTGTTCTAGACCCTAAGCTGGACCAATAGAAGAAATACTAGTCAAGTATCTGGAGATGAAAGTAGGATATGTCTCAGTTGTCGCATTATGTTAGTCCCAAGGGATAGGGTGTACTGCTTGTTACTTGACATCACCATCAGTTCTTTTTCTGCTCTCATTTGGCCTGGTGAGTATCTGGTTCGCAGGTTGCCCCTGTGTAGGTTAGTCTGACTCTCTGGCCAGACTGCTTTGTCCTTCTCTCACTTGTAGTTTCTTGTCAGGGTTTGATCTGACCTGCAAGGTTAGTTAACCTCTATTTACATTTTTACTAAACATTATTCACAAGATAGAATACTGTCCCGCCTTGTGCCTCCAATGTCTAATGGACATTCTTATCTGGCTAAAGAGCAGTCTCTCTTCTTTTAAGAATTTTGTACAAGATACTCAAACATGTGGGGTCAAAGAATGGTCTGGTTGTTGATTGTGTGAGCTGCTAGTCTCTCTTATCGATATTTCTCAAGAGGTTTTGGAGAAACATGGCGAAGTGAGAGATGTCTCCAGATCTCTCCCTTTGAAACAACAATAAGCTGAACACCTATAACTCAACAAAAATGATCAAACTGCGCACTAGCACATCTGAGCATGGGATCTGTGCATAAGAGCTACCACAGGTCAGAACCCTGGGTGTCGGGTGGTGGACTGGGAGAAATAAAGAAGCTGCCTCTTGTAGCCACGGGGTCTCCCTTTAGGAGGAGGGAGAAAGGAGAAGGTACGAAGAGTTCCCTGAACAGCCCTGCCTGGGAAAGCTGTGAGCTCCCTGAGTCCAGCAGCAGGGCCTAGTCGTCAGGGAAGAAAGCAGAAAAATGGGACAGCAGAGAAACAATAGCTGATTTTTGCTGGTGAAGGTTGTAAAATCGAGGCTGAGCTGCAGCTCACAGCCCGCAAACCCCAACCTACAGGGCCCCTTCCCCCAATAACCTCCGAGACCGAACACTGCCGATCCCTGGGGAATCTGAGCAAATGCTACCAAAACTGTTGCTAACACTGACAGGGACTGAGGGTAGCAAGTGTGATTAAACATCTATAAGAAAATAAAAAGGTATTATTAAAGCTTTATATAAAGCAGGGATCCAAGAGGCTTAGACACCACCTACTGGAAAGCAAAAGAAAAGTGCCTTCTTTGCAACAGGCTAAAGAGAGAACTTTATATGATAAACTTTCTTTCTGGAAAAAAAAAAAGCAGAATACACGTCATTAATGCCCAGGTGGAGTAATAGTTCATTAAACACCATGAACAACCAAGGCAACAAGGCATCTCAGAAAGAAAGAGAAAAATCTCCAGAAAATAAGCTTACAGACATAGAAATATGAGACTTAAATGACAGAGAATTCGGAATGGTAATTCTGAAAAAACTTAGTGAGTTCTGAAACAAGTCATATCAACAATTTCAGGAACTGAAAATACAACTAGATGAGCAGAGCAAAGAGATTGAAACCCTCAAAAAGAACAGAATAGATCTTCTGGAGATAAAAAAAAAAAACACACACCACAAGTGTTGAAAAATGAAATAGCAAGCTTGGGAAACAGAATCAACCAAATGGAGGAAAGGATCAGTGATATTGAAGGCAGAAATCTAGAAATAAATCAGAAGGAAAAAGAGAAAAATCAAAGAATGAAAAATAATGAAAAAGAAATACAAGAACTAGCTGATACCATCAGGAGAGGAAACATAAGAATAATAGGAATTCTCAAAGCAGAGGAAAAGGAGCAGGGATTAGAAAGTATTTTCAGACAAATACTTGATGAAAATTTCCCAAATCTAAAGAATGAGCTGGAGCTTGGAATTCAAAAAGTCGATAGAACACCCAATTATCTCAACCCAAAAAGGCTTTCACCAAGACATATCGTTTTAAAATTATCAAAAATTAACAACAAAGACAAAATTTCCGGGGCAGCCAGGGAAAAGAAAACAGTAACTTATAAAGGAAAACCCATTAGATTATTGTCGGACTTCTCAGCACAAACCTTACAAGCCAGAAAGGAGTGGAATCAAACATTCAAAATATTAAGTGAAAGGAACTACTAGCCTAGAATAGTGTATCCATCTAAGTTCTTCTTTAGCACTAATGAGAAATAAAGATCTTTCAAGACATACAAAAATTGAGGGAATTCTTCACCACGAGGACTGTGCTACAGGAAATACTGAAAGGGGTCAGCTCACCTAAAACAAAATGACAAAAAAAATATACAAAATTAGTAGTAAGGTGACTATTAGGTGAATAGAAACAGAGGAGTACAACCCTTACTAAGAAAAGGGCATTATAAGGTTAAACAATAAAGAAGATAATTGCTATAGCAATATAATAATGAATGTTCAGCATACATAGGGACAAATTGAGACAACAACGACTGAAAAGAGGAGGATTCAAAGATCCAAATTCACACAGGGGAATGGAGATAAGGCATGCGCAGAAGAAAATGGATGACTGTATATATATAACTATCTTTTACATATTTATAATGCTAACCACACACCAAAGATTCAGAACTGAAGTATATATAACATAAAATAAGAAGAACCAGAGGAAAAACCCACAAAAGCCAACCAAAATAAAGAAAACAGAAACACAAGGACAAGGAAGCAATGGAAACACTGAGCTACCAGAAAGCAAAAGATAAAATGGCTATAAGAAGACCTCATATTTCGATAATCGCCCTAAATGTAAATAGACTGAACTCACCAATAAAAAGACACAGAGTTGCAGAATAGATCAAAAAACAAAACCCAACCATATGCTGCCTTTAGAAGACACATCTCAGCTCCAAAGACAAAAATAGACTCAAAGTGAAAGGAGGAAAGCGATATTTCAAGCAAATGGCATTCAGAGAAAAGCAGGAGTAGTGGTATTAATATCAGATGAAATAGACTTCAAAATAAAAAAGATGAAGAAAGATACTGAGGGACACTTCATAATGATAAAGGCTAATCATGTACCAAGAAGATATAACACTTATTAATATGTATGCTTCCAATCAGGGAGCCCCGATATATGTAACAGAACTAAAAGGAGAAACAGACCAAAACACTATCATAGTAGGGAACCTGAATACCCCACTGTCGGATATGGACAGATTATTCAAACAGAAAATCAACAAAGAAATAACGTCCTTAAATGACACATTAGACCCACTGGACATAAATGACATTCACAGAGACTTCCATCCCCAAACAGCTGCTTATACATTCTTCTCTAGTGCACATAGAACATTCTCAAGGATCGACCACATACAGGGACACAGAGATAGCTTCAGCAAATATATGAGAGTTGAAATCACACCAACCATAATCTCTGATCATAATGCTTTGAAACTAGAGATCAACTGCAAAACAAAATCAGGAAGAACCACAAATACATGGAGATTAAACAACATGCTACTGAAGAATAACTGGGTCAGGGAAGAAATAAAAAGAGAGATCAAGTGATACATAGGAATGAATGATAATGATAATACAATATATCAAAACTTTTGGGACATGGCAAAAGTGGTCATAAGAAGAAAGCACATATCATTACAGTCCTATCTCCAAAAACAAGAACAAGCCCAATTAAAAAACTTAATACTTCATCTTAAAAAAAACTAGAAAAGGAAGAACAAATGAAGCCTAAATAAAGTCAGCAGAAGGAAAGAAACAATCAAAATTAGAGAGAAATAAATGAAAGTGAAAAAAAATGATAGAAAAAATAAATGCAACAGAAAGCTGGTTCTTTCAGAAGGTTAATAAAATTGACAAACCCCTGGCTAGACTCACTAAAGAAAAAAGAGAAAGGACACAAATAAACAAAATCAGGGATGAAAGAGGGGAAATTATGACAGACACTGTAGAAGAAATGGACCAGTACTTAGAAAAATACAATCTTCCTAGACTGAATCAAAAAGAATTGGAAAAATCTAAATAGACTGATCAGCAGTATGGAAATTGAAATAATTATCAAAAACCTACCAAAAAGTAAAAGTCCAGGACCAGATGGCTTCACCAGTGGATTCTACCAAACATTCAAAGAAGATTTAATACCTATTTTCCTCAAACTTTTCCAAAAAATCAAAGAGGAGGCAACACTTCCCAACTCATTTTATGAGGCCAATATTACTCTGATACCAAAACCTGGTAAAGATAACACAGAAAAAGAAAACTACAGACCAGTATTTCTATGCAAAAATCCTAAATAAGATACTAGCGAACCGAATACAGCAACATATTACAAAGATTATACGCCACGATCAAATGGGCTTCATACCAGAGCCACAAGGATGGTTCAACATATGCAAATCGATTAATGTGATATACTACATAAACAAATTAAAAAATAAGAATCAAACGATCATATCAATAGATGCAGAAAAAGTCTTTGACAATATACAGCATCCATTATGATCAAAACACTTAACAAAATCAGTATAGAAAGAAAGTAGCTTAACATAATAAAGGCCATCTATGACAAACCCTCAGCCAACATTATACTTAATAGTGAAAAACTAAAAACCTTCCCTCTAAGATCAGGAACAAGACAAGTCTGTCTACTATCGCCACTGTTATTCAATATAACTTTAGAGGTCCTAGAGAGTGTAATCAGGGAGGAGAAAGATATAAAAGGAATCCAAATAGGAAATGAAGAAGTCAAACTGTCACTATTTGAGGATGACATAATTCTCTATATAGAAAACCCTAAAGACTCCACAAGAACACTACTAGAAACAATAAGCAAATACAGTAAAGTTTCTGGATACAAAATCAACGTTCAAAAATCCATAGTGGTCCTATACTCTGATAACGAAGTGTCAGAAAAAGAAGTAGGAAAACTAATTTCTTTTGCAATTGCAACAAAAAGAATAAAATACCTAGGAGTGTAAATATTTTATCCATTATAATCTGAAGAACAGCTTCTTAAGAGCTCTTAAAAAATTTGATTAGATGCTAGACATTGGAACACAAAATCAAATGTACGATTGGTACCTACAACACATACACGTGCTCACTTCGGTTTGTTAAATTCTGGAGACAGATGTAATTGTAAATAAAAACTCAATGCATCTGATTGTCTCAAAACCTTCCCCACTTCCTGCTGTATACTCTATAAATTTGAAGTTTGAAACTTCTTTTAGTGACCACATTTTTTTTTCAAATACCATGAACAGGTGGACAATGACTTAGAAACCAAGAATAAAGCAAAAAAAAAAAAAATTGATATAGTCTCCATCTCTCATTCCTCCCACCTCACCCCAAACTTCTACCAAACGCCTTGGCTATATTGCCATGCTTGCTTCTTACTCAATAACGTAACTCTTTTAAATTTTTAAATTTTATTTAATTTTAAAACAATCCAAAATTTATACAAGACTAGGAAGGACAGTATGAAGAACTTTCTTTCTTGTAACATTTAAGAGTAAGTTGCTGACCTCATGCCCCATCACACAAATACTTAAGTGTATACTGCCTACAAGCAAAGATATTCTCAGTACGACCACCGTATAATCTTTAAAATCAGAAAATAATTGTTAATTCTCAGATTCCATTTAAGTTTTGCCAATCGTCTCCAAAATTGTCTTTTAAAACAAAAGGGCAAAGATCAGAATCTCATGTTACATTTAATCAACATATCTGTTCAGTCTCCTACAATCTGAAAGAGGCTGGAACAGTCTCTCCTTGACTTTCACAAACTGGAAAGTGTTACAGATTATAGGGCAGTTATTCTATAGACTGTCCCTTGATTTAGATTTTTCTGAAGGGTCCTCTAGTTTCATGCTACACATTTCTGACAGAAATATCACAGAAGTGAGGCTACATTGTTACTATTACATTCTGTTAGGAGCACAACTTCGATTTTCCTGTCACCAGTGATGTTCAGTTTGATATTTGAGTAAGATGGTATCTTCCAGACTTCTCCATTGTGCATACAGAGAACTCACTCACCTCCCTTCCAAGAGAAAGAATCCAAAGTCTCATCCAGTTACTTCATTCTGCTCAAAATCCAACATCTCTGGGTGGGTGATGTGCCATCATTTCTGTGGAGTTCAGGTATGGTTCTTCATGGTCTAGCAGGCTGTTAACTAAAATGCAAGTTATTCATCTACTCTGTCCCATGTCTGCCCAATACCTTCTATTAAATAGCTGACTGGGACCATAATAACTGCAATAGAAATTTCCATTTGGTAAGCAAAGAATGGGTGACACATAACCATCATTGCTCTATAACAATTATTAAATCCTACTGGGCAATACCTGCTGCCCTCACAGTGGAGTCAGTTCCTTGAAGAGCATCTGGCTATCTGTGGTTCAGTTCTCAGAGTTTAACACTCTACTTCTTGAGACTTCTGTGGCAAGATATTCTTCTTTATGGTCCTATGTGGTCACATTTGATATGAGATTTAGAGGGAAGGTCCAACCTGAGAATTGTATAATGTTTTTTACAAGTTAGGTGACCTGAAGTTGTCCTTAAGAATTCGAAAAGATCATAGGATTTTGTAGAATAGGCTTGGGATTTATTTGGTAATGTGATGCCTTCAAAAATTTAGTTGGCTTATATTCTTTGCACCAAGGCAGTTCCATGAGCCACTAACCATCCAATAGTGATTTTCCCATCTTGCAATATGTTTCATATTTTTATTTACTTAGATCTTTTCTTCTAATCTTCAATATTTTTTAAAATTTCTTACAGTGTATATTTATGTATTCATAAACATATTAAAATGTGTTGTTATTTTATTCTGTGTAGATTATGGAAGTATCCTTTTACTTTTGGATTAGAAATTATTTTAAAAATCAAAGTTCTATTCAATTCTTTCTTATTCCATCCCATTCCATTAAAAAGGACATGCTTGTACCACTAAATTGATTTTAGCACATACTAGTGTGCCAGGTTCTACAGTTTGAAAAGCACAGTTGGAGAGTCTGTGGCCAGAGGTGGAGCAGCTGACTTGTAGATATTGCACCTTTAGCTTTACCAGAAAGGCCGACCGTTCTCCAAAGCAGCAGTGTAGGAATGTCCCCAGGGCTCTACAGCCTCAACACTTTTTATTGTCCAACTGTACAATTTTTAAATTTCGTAAATGTTAAATGCTCTCTCATTTTAGTTTGAGTACATTTTACTGTTTATTAGCAAGGTTTACCATCCCTTTTTATATGTACTGATCATGTGAATTTCCTCTTCAGCGAACTGTCTATTCATATTCTTCATCTCATTTTTTATTGGATTGTTTTCCTTTTTCTTATTGAATTTTCATAGTTTACGGCATATTTATCATACTAATTCACTGTGTGTTAATTTAATAGCATGTGTCTTAATATATGACTTAAACTTTCACTTTGTTTATGTGGGTTTTTTTTTTTTGGATATACAAAGATTTTTAATATGGTCAAATTTTACATCTTTAAAAAAGTAATCTGTGCTTTGTACATCTTGGTTAAATAATTCTATCTTATCCCAAGAAATAAAGATATACATGTATAGATATAAATATATTGCTTTTATATTTTCTCCTAGAAGTTTGTTTGTTTGTTTATTTATTTATTTATTTATTTAAATTAGTTTCAAGTATATAGACATCTATATAGTTCGTAAAATGCTCCCTCCCTCCTCTGGCCCTCCAGCTAGCCAACGCAGTCATACTAACTGCATTCCCTATGCTGTGCTCTCCATCCCCGTGACCATCTATCAACTACCAATTTGTACTTTAACCCTTCACCCCATTCCCCAGCCCCCCAACTATTTTGGAGAGTGATTTTTGTCTGTTTGAATTGTTACTGTATTCCAAATGCCTCAGATTGTTGTCGCATAACAGGCATGCAAATTTTGTTGAAAGAGTGAAAAAGGAGGGGAGATGCTCAGGGGCTAAACAAAGTGAAAATGGAAAATCAGAGTGGTGAGGGGCAACTGAGATTTCTTTGATTCGTGCAGGGCAGAGCGCTGCAGCCAAGGCCTAGAAAGCCGCAACCGTCAGAAGGCTGCCTCCTAAGATAAAGGATTGACAACAAAAAATTGCTTAGCTGGACATTTAAAAGGATCATTATATTTCATCTACTATTTTAGGGGTTTTAGTGGAAGCGAAGAAATTCTTCAAGAGAGGTCAGCCGTGAGGTTTCTACGATGACAAGTATCAATGTGATGTCTGCTCCCCAGAAGGAAGAAGGGGAAGGGGTTTTCTCCCCTTTCCTGAAACCAAATAAGGAGCTTTCAGAGAACATCTCCAGAGACTTGTCCTGTACCCTCTGGCATTTGGATGACAGAGCTTGAGACTTGCTAGAGACACCTGGGTGACAGAGAAGAGAGGGGGCTTCATAAGAAGCAGCCTACACCTCCAGAATTGGCTAGGACCCAGTATATCCTCAGAAAGTCTCTGATGTTGAGTCATCTTGAAAAAGATATGCCCAAAAGTACAGCCTGGAGGGGAGAGACGGCTCCAATCAGAAGGGTCCAGCGAGAGGAAAGCAGAAAGCAGCAGCTGAGGGTGGGTGACAAATACAGTATTGCCTGTAGGAGAGTCTTCAGGGACAAGGGCTCTGAGGCTATGCCAAACTCAGCGGCAGAAAGCCCCGAGATGGACTCTGAACCAGAGATGACCTGAAATCGGTGACAACTCCAGCTGATAAGACTCCACCCACCACTCATCCTGCATGACTTGGGGAGGAGAGGGGAGAAGGGAGGAGTACAAAGACAGCCATCCAGTGAGAAAGGAGTTGGAGTGAGGAGATAAATTCCTCCTTAACTCCCTTTCTTACTACAGGTTTTTAAGTCAGTCAGATGTTATCGGGTAGAGGGGAGACCTAAATTGCACAAAAAAGTCCAACTTTGAAACTAGATAAGACTACAGCTAAGACAGGGTCTGTTGGTAAACCTTGGCTATTCAGAAAAAAATTGAATTATCATCCCTAATAAACAGAGCATAGTTAATAAACCGATTCAATACATTTTTCTGGGTAGTTGTTTTATCTAAATTTCCCAGTGTGCTGATAGAGAAGTGCATACTATTTTCGTATAACATTAAAATCTCTATTTCTGTAGTTATGTCCTTTCTTGTTTCTACTGTTGTTTGTATGTATCTTCTCTTTCTTCTTGATCAGATCTACCCATTTTTAGCAACGAGCTTATTATTATATTAGTCAAGTCTATGCTTTTCATTTGTTGCCTATTTCATAAGTTCTGCTTTTATATTTACTGATTTTTTTTTCTTCTATTTTTCTTGGTATTATTTCACATGCTTTGCCTATCTTTCTGAATTGTAAAGCATTTGTTTTTAATCTTTCTAGTTTCTAATATTTGTTCTTAAAGCTATATTTTCACTTGAATACTATATTAGTGCTGTTTTAAATTTATTCTTGACCAAAGATTGAGAAAACACTATTTTTCTTTTATAGTGCCCAAATTAATTTTTTTCATAAGGCAATGAGATTCAGAATGCCAAGAGATGAGTCTCAAGTGAAATACGTTTTCAAGATAGTTCTGTTTACTTTCTACTTAAGATCATTTAAGTAATTGGATATTCTCTGCTCTGATTTCTCAACTAGCTGACATTTAGACTTCACCAACATTGTTTCAGAGCCCTCTGTACAGTGAAGAAACCCTCTTTTTTATATTTAGGAGGGACACAAACATAAAAGATAGCTTCACAGACAAGCTCTTTAGATACAGCCTAGTCACTGCATTCGGCAATAATTAGCAGTGATAATGTTTAATTGCATAACTTTCATTTTTTCACTAAGAGCACTAGTAGAATTTTTCACTAGAAAATTTAGAAAATTTCCTTGATTTTCTAAAAGATATGGTCCAAAAGAACAAGCATAACTCAATTTCTACAACTTACAACAAGTGATAATGATTTAGTGACACATCTCACATTTTCTTTTCTGCCTTTGCTGTTTGCTGTAATTTATATAAATTTCCTTTTGGGAAGGGAACAGCCTCAAACTTTATGGAACTATGCTCTTGTGACAAGTCATGTCATCTACCTTCCCCACCCCACCCCCCCACTCCCCCCACCCCCTGCCCAATAAAGGAAGATACAATTTCTAAAGATTTCTTGCATGTTGTACCTTTCAGGTCTTCTTGATTGGAAATTAATAGGCGCATATGTAGGGGATAACAAATCCTTACATTTTTCTGTTATCCAAGACAAAGTGAAAGGAGATAGCTATTGTCTAGCTCAGCTGGAACATAAAATCAGTGAAATAATGACATACACAGCCAACGCTGTCAAAATGGGTGGCTTTACCTAGCTGCTTAGACATCACTACTTAAAGAGTTCTAAAAGGTTATTAATTTGGCAGTGTGTCTACCCTGTTATTAGGTTTGTTTAATGAATAACTTTGTGGCATCTCTTTATGTATTGACTTTTTATATCGCATTTTATAACCTTGTTTTATTTTGGCTCTAAACTGATAAAGATGATCTAAATTTTAAGCTAGTGGACCTAATGATGTAATTTCTGGCTCTCATAAGTTTTATTCCAAACATCAATTTCTTTTTTGAGAATTTGTGTTTTATTTTTCTTAAGTCGATGAAGAGATACTCTCCATAGCCTCACAGGGTATGCCTTTCAAGGCAAAAGTGACAATGATATTAATTGCTTTCATTCAATCAACTTTCATTGTTCTTTGAAGCAGTTTAAGAACTGTCCAGTATTTTCCAGAATAGTAGTGGTGTGATATGGCCCCCACTGTCCCTTAAGCTTGGATCAAAGGCAGATATTTTTCAGGAGCTGCAGTGACAGAATGCTAGGGTTCCCAAACTGAGCCAGTAAAATCTCCTATAGAATTATCAGTGTAGAAAAGAAGGACATGAATCACCAGGATAAGTTAAAAATTGAAGACATCTGATTGTAAAAATAGAGAACTGATACTTTTGTGTATGTGGAAACTTCCTGGTCAGATCTCACATTTTTACATACCATCAGACCCTAATATCTTACCCTATAACAGAGGCATATTTTGGCCTCTTTATTAATTATCTTGTTTTTATCAATTCTGTTTCCCATGGTATGCTATATTTAGCATACCATGACTCATTCTGAAACATTACTTCCCAATTAACCGGAACATGTTTTATCATTTCATTCGTTCTCTATCCCTGATCCACAACATCTCTTGATTGGGCACAGGTGTCATGCGGGATAACTTAACCCATAGGAATGACTGAATATCGATGCTTCTGCACATTGCACTGTGAGCTGTGCACAGCTGCAGCCCTGCCCGAAGAGTTCCACAGTCCCCACCTACAGCAAGGTCATAGGTTATTGTTTTCTACGCTTTCTTGTCCAGTTTTGCATGTTTCTCTAGTCCACCAAATATTTAATGATTGGCTGCAATGAAATGTCTCCATGTAGTATTCCTACTCTATAGCACAAATATGAAGTTGAGAAAGAATTTCTTTATGAATTCTATTGGAGTAGTATTAGTGAGCACTTAGTGAATATTTTGCCTTGCTGATAGTAGTATTAAATTTATACTCAAATATTGTTGGATATATTCTAGTATACTTTCCCACTATGTCCATAAACCAGTCATCTAGACATTTATTTTACAGTCTAATAAGTAGACACCAATTATCAATATTATTTGTTTGAATAAATTGATTATTCTTATCAATTACTTCAAAGAAGGGTTTGATCACTTCTCATAGTTGGTTTTGCTTCTATACAGCTCAGACTCTTCCTACAGATACCACCTAAACATATTACTGGGCATTTTTAACAATTAGAATCCTTGGCTGGTTCTCCTCAAAGAGGCCACCATAGAAAGGGAGGCTGGTACACATTCAGTTTTTCCTAAATATAAGGGTTTATCAGATAATTATAAGAATTTCCACTTATCAGTAGGGGCAAGAGTCTCTTATCCTAAACATCGTACATGGAACTCAAGCTTTGAAAAGTAGTTGTTATCATCGAGGGCAACAGGATTATGGGGAACATACTAGGAAAAAAAATAAAACTAAAGGGTCAACTTAAAAGATTGCTGGATCTTACATTATATTTACCACGTATCTTTTCATCTGCATATTCAGTATTACTCTACCATTAATTTTCCATTATGTGGCTTAATTTTTAGATAGTTCATTTGGACAAAACAAATTTTCCTTTTTTAACCTCAATCTTTTGGTCACACAATAAAATAGTGAATTTTTATTCCAGTTTATTCAGCATATTTATATTTCCCCAGTTTATATAAACAAAAACTTATAAGGACTAAGCAAACAAGTGAAATTTGATTCTAAATCAAAATAGTGAATGATGAAAATCAAGTTTTGTTCAAAATGGTTAGTAATTATTAATATTTGGTATGTGTTTTGTTTTTATATTTAATTGGCATAGAAAAAATAATACCTTAAGATAGTTCATTTAGAACCTTCGTTTCTACTTTTTTCTTTACCCAAGAGTTATTTAAAAGACTGATTTGTAAATTCCAAATAGAGGAGATGTGTTTTCTTTTGATTTTTTATTATTTTGTTGCGAATATCCACATTTTCTGTATTGTGGTCAGAGAAATATGATCTTATGTGAATTCTGCTGCTTAAGCTCTGTTTAAGATTTTTCAGTGTGGCTTGATATATCATTAATTTTGGTGAGCATTTCAAGTGGATTTCACAATGAAATATATATTTTTACATGGTAAGTGTAGGGTTCTATATCCTCTTATTAATAAGAATTATTAATTATATTAGAATTTTTATATACTTATTAGTCACAGTTTAATGTTTTGATTTCTGAGTATTAATAAACTTTTCTACTATAATTGAGTATTTGTCAACTTCTTGTCATTCTGTCAATTTTTGCTCACTGTTTAGTGAATCTTATCGACAGTTACATACAGATTCATGATTAAGGAATGACTTTCTCGCTAATAAAACTTTTTGCCGTATTGTCTAGTTAATTTTATTTTTATATTGTTACACTTATCTTCTTTATATTAGTGCTTGCCTTAAATATCTTTCCATTCTTTCTGGTCACTAATTTATTTTTATTTTTAAAGAGCTGGAATTTGTTTTTATTCTAGTATGATTCTGTCTTTTAATGAGATAAAATTATTTTTATGTTTACTTTAGTTTCTCATATCTGCTCATTCTACTTTTTATTTTCCAATTATCATTCTTTTTTATTTCTTATCTCCTTCCTACCTTTGTTAAATTAAGGGATTTTCCCCTCTATCTTTAATTTTCATTTTATCTTGTGATATAGGATATACATTTTGTAGAGGAAAAACTGTCCTATGAAGTGACCGCTGGTGGATCCTCTAGCCAGATCTAGCTAGATCCAGAGATTGCTCCCCCTCAGAGCCTGTCTGCTGGACCCCTCTCTGATGCCCTGGGCTTGCTGGTTCTTGGAACAGGCCTTGGCCTTGCCTCAGGCAAGCACATAAGGCATTTTCTCCCTATATGGGATGGGTCACGCCCCAGTACCACTACCCATCTTGCACTTAGAAGCAACCTGCCCCGTTCAGATGTTCAGGTGCTTCCTAAGCACAAGTTGACTAAGCCAGGTCTAGTCCCAGGACCCAACCTCACAGGTCCCAGATGCACCATTCCGTCACTCCTCTCTGAGTCAGTACCAGAGTTGGCTCCCTTTCTAACTTTACAATGACTCTATTTCAGGTGTCCCATTTCCCATACCTAGCCCTAAAATTTTATCTGGGCCATCCTTATTGATTTTGAAAGATCTCCATAGTTTCAAATCTTAGGGAATGAGGATTAGAGTATAGCTTCCTTTCCTCCCAGAAGTCTCTGAGTTCTTTAATTGAATTGGCTCTTGCTCTTCCCCACGTAAGAAAAATCTACTTCAAGGTGGTTTTCCCATTCCTGGGTGCAACTGTGAAACAAGTGGCAATAAAGCTATATAAAGAGAAAAGTTAAACAAATGTAATTTTCAGTTGTGCACGCTGGGTAAAGCACCCTTCCATAACTGGGCTTGAATCCATGTTCTGTGACTCACCATGAATTCTTATGACTAACTTTGTGTATCATATTGTCATGTATCTTTAATGGTAGAAATCAAGTTTCACTTATCTTTGACAGTTTCTGGCATATTAAAACTTCTTGATACATATTAAATATTTTCAAATAATATCGTGGCAAAGAATATAGATTGTCTCACAATATTGATTCTCCCTTCTTGAATAACAGAACACCGGGAAACAGGCTTGGATACAAGATATTAGACCCTTCTGCAACTAGATACAGCCAATGAGATATAATTTAATTGTTCTTTGAAGCATCTCAGAAGGCTTCATGAAAGGAAGACATGCCTGTGCATTCTGGCCCATCTGCTGTTCTTCCTTCCTGTTGTCTGGAATGTGGTTGCAATGGCTGGAGGAGAGCAGGAATTTTACATCATGAGATGATTTTATTTCTGGATTTCTTTTATTTGAGAAAAATTTATGTCTATCATGTTTTAAAATGCCACTTTATTTTAGGTTTCTATGTGCAACTGAACTTAATCCTAACTAAATCAAGCATATTTTTTTCTTTGTTTATATAGGGGGGAAAAATGAAAGAGAAAGAAAGGAAGGAAGGAAGGAAGGAAGGAAGGAAGGAAGGAAGGAAGGAAGGAAGGAAGGAAGGAAGGAAGAAGGAAGGAAGGAAGGAAGGAAGGAAGGAAGGAAACATGGAGAAAGGATTGAGGAAACCAGGAGAAAAGCAAACCAAAACCAAAATAGTGGGAGGATTCTAGGGGTGGCGTATTCCCCAAAGTCTTTGGAAGAATGAAACATGTGGTCTGTTGTGCTATCACATATGTTTTGACGATGTGAATTAGCTCATACACAACTTGTAAATGCGGGATGAATCAGAGTAAGAACACCGAAGTTTCTTTGGTTCATACACAATTTTTCCAGCATATGATTTCTAAGAAATCAGAAGCAAAGTTTCTTCACAATTAAAGAACAAGCCTTAGCAACATATGAATACCTAAGAAAGAGATCCTAGAGTGCTTCCTTCCTTTAGTGAAAGCAAGAGCTGGGTTAGTGTTTTTAAGAAATGCTATGCATTTCCCAACATTAAGCCATCTGGTGAAGGCGTGAAGACAGATAAAGAAGTTGCAAAAATATTACCCTCTGTGTTTAAAAGAGCATGATGAAAGCTTCTAAATCAGATTTTTTTAATTTAGATAAATCTGATCTCTTGGAAACAAATGCCCCTGTATCCCAAAGAAGAAAGCGCAAGCCCCAAGATCAAAGACTCCTAGTTGAGATTAACTGAGTTACTTTTTTATTTTTTTAATAGATGTTTATTGTTTTGTTGGTGCTTTTGTTATAAAATTGGGCAGTGTGGTCTGCCCCTAACTCTCTTTATTCCATATGCTCTGTTATTTTTAGTGTATGCTTCTGCAGAATGCAAAGCTTTAAATGAATGCACATATGATTTTATCAAGAACGGGCTGTACTAAGAAAACGATCAGAATAGCTTCAGAGCAAACTGCAACAATAATATATTTCCCTTTCAAATCTTAACACCAATTCTTCAGTCAAAGTCACTTTTCCAACCTCCGTTCTTCTATAATTTTATTTTCTTTTATTATCTAGAATAAAATCTTGAAAAATGGGAAGCCTTTTAAACACTTTACCTTTTCATGCTCCTTTTCTCAAGAAGCTAGTAAAAGATATGCTCTCCCCAAATGAGAGAGTGAATGAGGGGATGCAGGAGTCAGGGACTGTGCGTAGGAGAGCAGTGGTGTGAGGTTAAGGACCATGATGATGGAAAGTCTTAGAAAACAGCTCTGCAGCTGCTAGAAGAGCAAATTTCTCAGATGGAGCTCTGGAAGAGAGGTTCCGGGAAAATGGGACTGAGGGGATATACTTGAGCGTATGGAAAAGTAACATATACAGGTATTTACAGATCTTTGGAGGACACCAGGAGGGGTTTAGCTATAAGACCGTAGAGAGCCAAGAGATAGGACAGTGCTTGTGCCTCCCACTTTGTAGAATGGATCAGATCACACATTCCTCATTGGCTCTTAGGATTTAAGACTTAAAAAAAAAAAAAAATAGACGTCGTCCTGTTATTTTTCAAGAGTTCTAGTGATAACTCCCTACTTTTAATAAAAGATTCACTTATACTGTGCACATAGAATATTGCCTATTTTTGTGCCCGTGGTGTAGCTCAGAATGCTGCTCTGCCTCCTGAAATTCTGGTCATCTATGTTCTCATCATCTATGTTGTTGTTCCTGGGTATCCTTATCCAGACCTCTGATTTCAGAGAACAACAATACACCTATTTCTCCGAATTTCATATGTCAGGCCCAGATCGCTCACCTGAAAGATTCTCCTGCTCATTTTATACACATCTCTAACAGACGTTAGGTTTATTGTGATGCAGGCCTGCTTTGCAGAGGGTAGGACTGCATAAAGTCAATTACTAGACAAGAGGCTGATTCTCAGAGAGGAAACTAGAACTTCTGAAATAGTGCAGGGCGAGATAAGGAAATTGCATCACTTTCTGGCCTTGTTTTGTTGTTTTTAATTGTACAGGCAATCTGCTTCTTACCTAGTGGTTTTGAGTTACTTCATTGTGTAATCTTTTTGAAGGAATTTTAAGTGACAACAAGGAATCTAAACTTAAGTTAAAAATGTACAAGTTGGAGTGCCATGGATGCAAATAATTAACTAGGTGACTATTTAAGAGGTACCTTTTGAGCATGGCTAAAGGGGAAAGGTGAGCAGGCAAAAAAAAAAAAAAAAACTGTCTTACTCTTTGGCCTGGCAGCTGAAATATTCTATCGGCATTGATAATTATGGAAATCTTAAATTCTGAGTTGTTAAGAGGTGAAAAACAATGTGGATCCTAGAAACAGGAAAATAAAATAATTTTAGAATTCTAGAAAAGTTTTCTGTTCCTTAGGCATTGTGCCAGGCATTTAAGACATTTAAAGCATAGCCTCAGCGCTAAGGGAATTTCTATAAGATGAAGTAATGATTCATAAAGAAGAAACAACACAGGAGAAAAGCAGAGAAAAGACTACTTCTGCTTACATGTAAAATTATATGGTAAGAGCAATAACAAGAGCTGAAGGATGAGGGTGAGATTCAAAAGGTCAAATTAATATAATCGCTCCATTATCCACACACAAGAAACTAAATAAATGAAAGAAATGATAGTAATTTTTTAGGTGAATAAAGTTTGGAAATTATGCATTTTCCTAGCAGCATAAATACAACTAATATGGTCAATTCTGAACATCTGGAACATTTTTGGTTATGTGTAACTTGGAACAGAGTATTTGGCATCCTTTTTAAGGGTGTATGTATTCACAACTTAGGGAGGAATCCCAAATAGAATTCCTCAGTCAAAAGCAAATACAATTCTTACCATATTGAAAGAGAATTGACCTATGTAGCAGAGAAACACCAGTCAATTAATGATGGAACACAGGGTGACCCAATGGCAATGGCCTATCTCCTGTGGAATGTGGGTGTATTTGGAGACTTCAGGGATTTTACTTTCTTAACAGAATCCAGATGTTCTTAGATATTCCAGATGTTATTAAAAATTAAACTAAATATAAGTGGCCACAAACTATTGTAGTTAACGTTCCTATAATAATTGATTTGAACACTGATATAGAAAGAGCTGTATCCTTCTACCAACATAACTATTTCACCTCTACTCTTATATATTATCAATGACTTCTTTATATTTTCTATTAGAGAAATCCTGTATCAGGTGGGCTAACCGATATTTTAATTTCTCTCCTTGTAAGTATTATCCAGCATGGCCAGTGCAAGAAAGGAGAAAATAGAGCTTAAACAAAAGAAATGACTTAATTGACAATTGGAACTCCTTTTTTTTTTAAGTCACAAGTTACTTTACCTTTGCTTTAAAAGATTTCTGCAAGCCCACAAAATACTTCTATTTTGTGAAAGTAATTTCTAAATACAGTAAAATTCATTCTAATATTTTAAGAAAGCGGAATTCAATCTATGCCTTTTGAAAAGGGAGCCAAACACCATACTATACATTAATTTAATATACTTACAAGCTATGCTAATTTGATTAATTAATTTAACGTATTTACAAGCTATGTTTAATTTATTGGTATGTCAACCAACCATATTTTTATCACCTGTCAAAGGTGTGGCTCATGATTGTGACAAAATTTTTTAGTGGAGATGACCACTTCACTGTGGTAAAATCACCTATGATGGGAAAACTTAAAAAATAGCTTTAGAAACATTGCAAATACCTGAAAAAATAATAATTTATCAACAGAGACTATTATTTACACAGGAATGTTCTATTATAAAATAACCAGCTATAAATATCCAAACTGAAAAAGTGATATTTACTAAGGAATAATTCTTCGCCTTTCACAAATGTCTAGGCTTTACAAAATGATTTATTTCAGTGTTCTCTTTTAATAAGGAACACCCATTGCACATTTAAAAAGTGACTGAATTAATAAAATATTATTTGCAGTATATATATATATTTTTTCAGTAACATATTCTCTTTTAAGTGAGATTCTCTAGAATGTACATAAACAGATAGGTTCAAGGAAAGTCAGCTGTAGAGTATTTTAAGTGGTGGTTTTCTTGTTCGACAAAACATTGTTTATAATCTTGTTGATATAAAACCCCTGAGGAGGGAAGTGTGTTCCAGAAAAAAGACTAACATCATAAGGAGTTTACGGCAGTCTGGTTTGTCACGTGGCTGAGATTTTAACAAGGAAGAGGAAGTTACATAATTCGATAGAGCAAGTGACCTGCAAGTGATGGACTGTTTTTTTGTCTCTATGGTAAAGATAAATCTTTAGAATAACAACAATGCTAATTGAGATAGTACTATTCACTATTAATATTTCAGGAAACTTAAAAAGATAAAATTCTCAGTTCTGAAAATGGAATTAAAATGTGGTTATTCTCATCTTTACTTCTATCTGTAAGCAACATTATAAACCAGGAGGTGATCCAAGGAGGCGGCCTTTTAAATTACATCACTGCATTTAAGGCATACATTGGAACATTAAGGAGATTTTAATAATTATCTAATAAGAAGAGAATTAATATAATTTTTGGTTAGTTGTACACCATTATGGTAATCGTTAGAGAGTATTTATATCTGTGGATCTATTTTTGTATCAGACCACTGAAAGTCCTAAAGCAACATGTTCTGGAAAATAACTACATTAGCGTCAGTATCTAAACTATGATCATAGTTCGGGCCTAAACTGATAATGTGCTGCTTTTATTATGGCTACATAAATATTATGCAAGGATGAGTCATGTAGAGTGATATGATTACATTTCCTTTCTTGGTCAATTTGCCTCATTTTTTTCACACTGCTTTGTACTCTAATTTTTTTTTTTAATCATTAATTGATCTCCCCATTCCAAGAAGCAAGAATCCTTGTCTATGTTCAAATACATCACTTTTCTTGGAGAGATCTGTCCTAGATCTCTCTGTCTTCCAACTTCAAATGAGATTGTTGCTTTCCAGGCTTCTTGTGTAGTTGTCATCTCAGAATCTCTCTTCAACATCATCCTTCCACTCTTTGGTCTCTCTCTTGTGCTGAAATTTCTGTATCGTGGGAACTTTCTCACCCTCTTTTCCTTTTTCTTGTTGTATTCTTAATTTTGTGCAGCAAAGGCACATTTACTCGGTCTTTCATTTCCTGAAAAATGGACTGTGACAGAAAAACATTTTGATTCTTCGTTTATAAAAATGTCTTCTTTCTATCACACTCGAATAATATAGTTTGGCTCAGTATAGACTTCTGGGTTAGAAATCACTTTCCCTTATAATTTTGAAGCCACTGCTCCATTGCCCTCTAGCTTCAAGCATTTTTTGTCAAGACGTCTAGTCCATTCTGATTCTTAGTAATGGGTATATGATCGATTTCTTCTGTATGAGAGCTTTTAGGATCTTCTCTAATGTTCTAAAATTTCACAAGGATGTGCTATAGTGTGAGTCTTTCCTAAAATGAATTGTTCTGGACACTCATTGGGTCCTGTCAAACTGGAGACATATGTTCTCCATTCTGGTACTCTTCTTGCATGCTGTTTGATAATTTTCTCCTTTCATTTTCTCTTTCTGAAACTTTTAGAATTTGGATGCTAGATTTCCTGGATCAATCCTTCATCTTATTATTTCTCTTCTATTTACCATCTTTGTTGTAAGTTTACTTCTGTTTTCTTGCAGATATCATTGACTTATTTTCTAAATATTCTATAAATTTTATGTTTTTGTCATAATACCGTTTAATCTCAAAGATCTCATTTTTATAATATAAATTTTGAATGTTTCTTAAAAATATCATCCTGTTCCTTTTTTATGAATGCAATAAGTTGTTTATCTCTCTAAAAAATTAATGATGAATTTTTAATATTTTTGTCACTGTTTCTTCCCATTTCAACCTCCCCGCCCCGTTTGTTTCTTCATGCTAAAGGCTTCTTAAATTTTTGGAATCTTCGGTATCTCTTCATTTTTAAGAGGTGATTGTTGAGAGTTCCAAGTAGGATGGTAGAGTAGGTAAATGCTGTGCTCATCTCCTCTCATGTCAAAATTACAATTAATTTCTAGGACAATCAACCTGGAGAACTATTTGAAGACTAGTTGAACAGAACTCTTATAACTAAAGATATAAAGAAGAAACCACTTCGAGACTGGTAGGAAGGCAGAGATGTGAAATAGGCTGGTCCCACACCCATGTGTGGCAGTTGAAGATCAGGTGGGATATCTCAGTTCTGCAGGTTCCCCCTGAGAATCAGGGAGTTCCAGGCCTACACCAGCCTCCCCAGTCCAAAGCACCAGTGTTGAGAAGAAGAATCCCCACACATCTGCTTGTGAAAATCAGCAGGGATTCTGTTCTCAGTGAAATGGAGGGCTGCTGGAAACCCAGACATTCTCTTAAAGGGCTCATGCACGTATTTACTTGTGTGCAGGCACTCACCCTGGGCTCTGGTGGAGGGACAGTAGATCAGGGGCACCAGAGATATACAGGGTTTCAGGGAGAGGAGTGAAAAGACAGTTGCCATTGTCCCTGTGTTGAGTCCTCCTCCAACGAGGCCAAATCTGAAATCTGAATCTGCATTAGCCAGGTTAACTTTACTTTCTCTACCCTGGTGACTTCCTAGACCCCTGACCCACCCAACCCTCTCACCCCCAGGGGCTCTTTCAGTAATAGGCAGCCAGCCAGCTTTGGCCTGCACTGTAGGGTTTCCTAAAAATTCTCAAAGGTACGCAGACGTAGGTGGTGGACACATCAAGGTTATTTGGCATATCAAGATGTTGACAGGGCTGGTTCCTTTTTGGAGTCTCCAATGGAAAATCTGCTCCTTATCTTTTCCAACTTCTAGAGGTTACAGGTGTACTTTGGCTCCTGGCCACAACATTTCAATCTCTATTTTCTTCCTTATGTCTTCTACTACCAACTTTGATCATCTATCTCCTTTCTCCTTCTTTCTCTCTCTTTCTCAAAGACTCCTGTGGTCATGCCTAACTGAGTAATCCAGAACAATTTTCCCATCTCAAAATCCTTAATATAGTCGCATCTGAAAAAGTTCCTTTCATCATGCAAGGTTACATATTTACAGGTTTGGGGGATTAGGAATAGACATCTTTGTCGGGGGGGCGGGGCATTATTCAGCCTACTCCCACTGGTAACTCACACATCACTTCAAAGTTAATAAATCAAAAACAATGTTCTAATCTTTCCATCTCCTCTATCTGCTCATCTCAGGGCACACCACCTCAGCGTGTGTGTCAACACCACCACCTATTCGCTCATGCCAGAAACCTGGTACTTAGCATAGGTACTTCCCTATATTTAATCCACATCCCACCAACCGCTAAGCTTTCCTGATTTTTTATCTTAACATTTTTAGATTTCTCTGATTTTCTCCATCTTCACTGTAATTGACACATCTCGACTATTGAGGTAGTCTCATTGTGTATCTTTGCACATCCCAGAGTTGGCCACACATTCAATCCATCCTCCAAACAATAACTAGAGTAACCATTTTAAATGCTACATTTTTCAGTAGCTGCTGTAGAGCCCTGCTCACTTCTCTAACTTTGTCTTAAACCATTCCATCCCTTACTATTGTGTTCTAACTAAAACGGCCTTTCAGTTCCTGAAATGCATCAAGCTTTAATTCAACCACAACACTTTTGTGTTTGCTAGTCTCTTTGCCAGAAACATTTGTAACTTAGCTAATTCTTACTCTGAAGCTTAAAAGTCACATCTTCAAAGGATACCTTCCTTGAATTCCTAGATTAATTTTGGTTTCCTTGTAATATCTTTCCATACTCCCCTGAACTTTTTCTTCAAACACTCAACACAACTCTATTTGTGTAATTATTATATTTTTAAGTAATAGACTTTATTTTTTAGAACAGTTTTAGGTTTACAGAAAAATTGAGCAAATATAGAGAGTTCTCAAGTACTCCCATCTCCCCAAACACACTTCACCCTATTAACATCTTGTAGTAGTGTTGTACATTTGTTGCGATTGGTGAACCACTATTGATACATTATTATTAACTAAAGTCCACAGTCTTCAGTCAGGGTTCACTCTCATACAGTGTGTTCAATTCCATCAACAATTCTTTGACACCAATTTGCTGTTTTACAATTCAATTCAATTTTGGCACTAACAACCCAGTGTTAGCATAAGATCCCACAAGTTATAGAACAAGATCTCTAACAAGACAGTTTCCACATAGACGAGAGCTGCAAATGGGGTCCCCATGATATCTGTCTGCACTTCTGTCCAACTGGGCTACAAGTATGGTTATGCCCCAAATCTCTCTTCAAGTTTGATGATTAGCTAGAATGACTCACAGAACTCACCGAAAGCACTATACTTATGATTACAGTTTTACTGTGAAGGATACAATTGATCAACCAGATAAAGAGGTACATAGGGGAAAGTCTGAAAGAGTCCCAGGTACAGGAGCTTCTGTCCCTGTGGAGTTGAAAGTGCGTCACTCTCCTATACATTTATATATCCTCTAATCAGGATGGTCCATCAAGCCTTCGTGTTCAGAGTTTTTATTTGGGATTTAATTACATAGGCACAATTGATTAAATTATTGGACCCAAGCATAACTTAGTCTCTAGCACCCTGGAGCTGAAAGTACCAACTCTCTAATCATATGCTTGATGTTTCTGGAAACCAGCCTCTACCTTGAAGCTATCTACAAAGCCTTCCCCCAGGCTCAAGCAACCTCACCAACATAACAAGGGTAAATCTATGACTACTGAAACTCTGATCCAAAAACTCTGATCCAAAAACTGGGACAAGTACTATATATATATATATTTATGTCACACGTACTGTCTTATGCCTTTGACAAATGCATAATGTCATATATCTATCGTTATAGCGTTATACAGAATAGCTTCCCCCCCTCCCCCGCAAAATATCCTGTGCTTCATTTATTTATCCTTCCCTAGATTCACCAAATTTCTGGCAACCACTGATCTTTTTTTCTACCTTGATAATTTTACTTTTCCCAGAATGTCATATAGTTAGAATTATGCAGCATGTGTAGCCTTTTTAGACTGGCTTTTCTCACATAGCAGCACGTGTTTAAGGTTTTTAATGTCTTTGCATGTCTTGGTGGCTCATTTCTTTTTATTTCTGAATAACATTCTATTGTGTGGATGTGCCACAATTTATACATTTGCCTACTAAAGGATATCGTTTGCTTCTACTTTTGGGCAATTATGAATCAAGCTGCTATAAATATTCATGTGCAGTTTTGTGTGGACATAATTTTTAAATCATTTGAGCAAATATCCATGAGCATGGTAACTGTTTCATATGGCGAGACTGTGCTGAGTTTTGTAAAAACTTTCAAATTGCCTTCCAAAGTGGCTGTATCATTTTGCATTACAAACAGCAATGAATGAGAGTTCCTGTTGCTACACATCCTTGTTGGCATTTGGTGGTGTCAGCAATATGGATTTTAGACATTCTAATAGGTATGTAATAGTATCCAATTATTGTTTTAATTTGTAATTCCCTAATGTCATATGCTTTTGACCCTCTTTTCGCATACTTATTTGCCATTTGTATATCTTCTTTGGTGAGATGTCTGTTCAGATCTTATACCAAGTTTTAAACTAAGTTGTTTTTTTATTGTTGAGGTTTACGTGTTCTTTGAATATTTTGGATACAAGTCATTTATCAGATATGTATTGTTCATTGTTAGCATAAAGAAAAACAGTCGGTTTATGTATATTTACCTTGTAACATGCAACCTTGCTATACTTGCAAATTAGCTTTAGGTGTTTTGGGTCAATTCTTTGGGATTGTCTACATAATCATGTCATCTGAGAAGAAACACAGTTTTATTTCTTCCTTTCCAATCTATTGTGCAACTATTTTTAAACGTCTATCTTATCAGCTAGACCATAAATTGAGGGCAAAGTTTTCATCTTCTTGTCATCTCTTTTCTGCTTAGATTTTTGTTAGTTTTATCACAGATTAAATTATTGTTGCACTAAATAAATTAGCTAGAAATGGAATGCTTCTAAGTTAATGTTATTTTGTATTCCAGTTACTCCATGCTAAATGTGGTAACCTTAGGTAATTTAGGTAAACTGTGCCTCAGTTTCTCTGTATGCTAGCAGATGTTGTATTTCTTATCGATTGATGTAAGGACCAAATAAGACTAGAAACATCAAGGTCTTAGGACTGTGTCTGTAATACAGCCCTAAAGAAATTCAGATTTTGTGTTAGGACACAACTATTTCTTTTGCGCAGTTCTACATATAACCTTCAACAGCCAACATACTTTAGCTTAGATGGACAAAAAGTAATAAAAGCCAAGGAAAAAAGTTGTAACAAAGAGGGCGGTTAGTAAGAGGAATGTCTCAGAGCCTGTGGAGTGGAAAGCGTAGTGACTACAGTGGTGGCGGAGGAAATCTCCAACACAGGCTTGCAGACTCTCTTTCTACCGGAGGTGATGGGAACCATGGGCGGCAGTGACCGGGCCCATGAGCATGATCTATTGGGACGTTGGAAAAGGTGGTGAGCATAACCGGTGGCAGCATGTGCGGCTCTGCGTTCCCCTACCTGGAGAGGCCCCACACCCGCGCCGCGTCGGCCTTACCACCCCGCTGCCCTGTTACCATGGGGACGGGTCACCTGACCCGGCGCCGCGCGCCTGCGCGGGCGGAAGGCGGGGGCGGTGCCATGATGCACCTCCAGGGCGGTCTTCGTGAGCGGGCCGCTTTCCTCCCCTCCGGTCTCGGAAGTCCGTGCCAGTGACTGGAGGCGACGGCGGCAGCAAGCTGGTTACTGTGGCCTAGGTAACAGTCCTGGGGAGAAAGGGGGACACTCCTGTCTGGTCCCGAACGAAGGGACGAGGGGCGAAGGCGTGGGGACCCCGGGTTATCTAGCGGAGAGCGTCTTGGTCTCAACGGTTTTCGGGAGGTGGCGGCGGCGACGACACCCTCTCCTCAGTGGGCTCCGAGCCCCTCTGTGCGCTCAGCAAGGCCTGGGGTGGTGGTGTGCGCGAGCGGCGCGCTCTGACCGCCCGCGCGTATGCGGGTGTTGGGGTGCGTATGCGGGTGTTGGGGTCTCGCCGGGGCCGGGAGTGGGGGACGGGATTGGGGACAGAGCCCTAAGCCTGGGCTCGGGGCGCCGCCGTCAGTCCCCGCCGCAGCTCTGGACTCTTTCTCATTCCGGTTCTTTTTGACCTTTTTTGTTCCTCTTGAATGAGAGCCCCAGAGACCGGTGAAGGACGAGCCGCTGGCTGCGGTTCCTCCCGGAGCTTCGCATTCCTTGGGGCTGTACTTAGTCACCGTTCTTGGTGGCAAAATCGGAACGTCCGAGATTTGGAGGGAGGAGGGGGTGGGCTGTTTGTTGAGTGGGCGAAGCCTTGACTTTCTGGAAGGAGGTAGGGGAGAGGTGGTTCCCTACCCTTGTTTTTGGATAAGTTGGAGGAAGGGGAGAAACGTTTCCAGTAGGGTGTGTTCAAAAGGAAATATCCCATGAGATCTTATGACTCAGACCTTTCATTTCAAGATTTCCTGGTAATAATGGGAAAGTAAAGGCATATGGACCTAAAAAGTTTTCCTTTTCACTAAAGTGGAATTATTTAATCACGGTTTCTTTTTCAGGTGCCAATTTTCGAAAGGCATTTCTAGATTCCTTTAGTCTGTATGTATTATCTGCATACACATTTATGGTTATTTTTTTTTCCATTATGTAAGTCCATTACTTAGAAAGTACGTGTGGTTTATCAAACTCTTAACGTGCACTTGCTTTAAAGAAAAAAAAACAATCGATTAAAAAGGAAAATTACATTGAAAAACAGCCTCAGCTGTTAGCTTTATCGCGCGCACACACACGATTAATTTAAAATCAAATATGTCCAGTCTTTAGTTTTTCTATTTGCGGTTGAGGGCAAACAGTAAAGAAGATGTTTTTTTTTTAAAAAAAATTTTCTGTTACCAACTTAGTTTTGAAAACGTTGTGCTTTAAAGGGTACGTAGATATGATACAACAAATGGTTTGTGCCACAGAATAAAAATAAGGAAGTGGATGTCTTTTGAAAGGTTCAGGAAATAGTCACTACATTACTCTAAATATAACTTTGGCAGCATTAATTTTTAGGTATGTTTGTGCATTATAAGAGAGGATATAAAAATTATGACCAGAAGAGGAAGAATTTACTAATAGTCGGCATCGGATGTACTGTTCAATAAAAACCACTTCCTTAAATTGAGCATGACTCAACTATTTTTCTTGTTTTTGCCAGACTTGGTTACCTTTTTTAGGTAGTAAATGCCAAGAGTTTCTAAAAAGAAAGATTCCCCCAACTTAAAAATAATTCCTACATCTAGTAATAGTTATATTAGCACTTAACTAATTTGTTTCCAAGTGCTGCGAACATTTTTTGTACACATATTTAGTTTTTGAGGAGGTAACCAGTAACGGGGCTCAAAATTTAAACAACGAAAAAGTATATAGTATAGTGTCCTTTCTTCTAGGTTCTCCAGCCAACCATATTCCCTTCCTGTAGGAGCCAACCATTTTACATTTCTTAGGTATCCATCCAGGGGTATTTTATACCTATACAAACAAACATGTAAATATATTTCCACCCCTTTTTTTTTTATTGTCGTAAAATACACATAAAGTTCACCTTAACCATTTTTAGGTATACAGTTTAGTGGTATTAAATGCACTGACATTGTGCACTCATCACCACTACCATTCATCCTTAGAACTCTCTTCATCTTGTAAAATTGAAACTATACCCATTAAACAATAACTCCCCATTCTTTTCTCCTCCCATCCCCTGGCAGCCACCATTCTACATTCTGTCTTTATGATTTCGACTAAGTACCTCATATAAGTGGAATCATGCAGTATTTGTCTTTCTGTGATTAGCTTCTTTCATTTAGTATGATGTCCTCAAAGTTTATCCATGTTGTAGCATATTACAGAATTTTCTTCCATATTAAGGCTGAATAATCCGTTGTATGTATATACCACATTTTGCTTATCCATTTATTTCTCCATGGTAACTTGGGTTACTTCCATGTTTGAGCAATTCTGAATAATGCTGCTATGAACATAGGTGTACAAATCTCTTCAGACCCAGATTTCAATTTGTGTGGTATATACGCAGAAACGGAATTGTTGGATCATATGGTAATTCTATTTTTAATATTTTGAGGAACTGGCATACTGTTTTTTATTGCAACTATAGCATTTTACATTCCCACTAGCAGTGCACAAGTGTTCTAGTTCCTCATCAACACTTGTCTTTTTTTTTTTTTTGACAGTAGCCATCCTTGTGGATATGAGGTGGTATCTCTGAGGTTTGATTTACATCACAATGATTGTATTTATTGGCTAGTCCTATATCTTTAGAGAAATGTCTGTTCATGTTCTTTGCCGATTTTGTTTTTTTGTTGAGTTTTAGGAGTTTACTAAATATTCTGGATATTAATCTCTTATTAGATATGTTTTCAACTATTTTCTCTCATTCTGTGGGTGGTTTTTTTACTCTGTTGATAATGTCTTTTGATACATAAAATTTTAAAATTTTAATGCAGTTCATTATATCTTTTTTCTTTCATTACCTGTGTTTTTGGTGTCATATCCAAGAAATCATTGCCAAATTCAACATTGTGAATCTTTTGTTGTATGTTTTCGTCTTAGAGTTTCATTGTTTTAGGTCTTCCATTTCAGTTCTTGATCCATTTTGAGTTAATATGGTATCAGGTAAGGTCCACCTTCATTCTTTGCATGTGGATATCCAGTTTTTCCAACATTTGTCGAAAAGAGTCTTTAACTCATTGAATGGTCTTGTACCTTTGTCAAAAATCACTTGACCACATATCTGAGGGCTTATCTCTAGGCTGTCTATTCTGTTCCATTGGTCTATATATCTTTATGTCAATAACAGTCTGTTTTAAATACTGTAGTTTTTTAGTAGGTTTTGAACGTTTTTAGTAAGTTTTTTAGTAAAGACGTGTGAGTCCTTCAGTTTTGTTCTTTTTCAAAATTATTTTGGGAGCCATGAGATTTCATATAAATTTTAGGGTGGGTTTTCTATTTCTGAAAAAATGTCATTGAGATTTTGACAGGGATTGCATTGAATTTGTAGATCACTTTACATAGTATTGACATTTTAACATTAAGTCTTAACAGTTCATGAAATGGGATGTGCTTCCATTTATATCTTCCTTAATTTCTTTCAGCAATGTTTTCTAGATTTCATGAGTCTTTTAGTCTTAATTAAATTAATTCCTAAGTATTTTATTTTTTAAAAAAATATCGTGAGTAGGTTTTCTTTGTCACCATAAAAAGTCTGAATTTTTAACAGATTCTCGGACTGGAGGCTTATATCTATCAGCTTGTTCAACTGTCGTACCTGTTTCATTCCCTGTGGCTTTTTCAGAACTGCTACCTTCACCATGAAGCTCCATGAGTTTCCTCAGTTCAAATTTGGGCTTCCCTAGCATTTTGACTTTTGTAACAGAGACACCATGGAGCAGATAAACAGATTGGCAAGCCTTTCTATTTCTTTTCCAATGCTTCTGGAATTAATTTATTAACCCTTCTTTCAAGTCATTTGAACCTTTCGGGTCATGATTTCTATCATCTTCTCCTGGATTTGGTGGGCTTGTTGATGCTGACCATAAGAAGTCTTCAGAATCTGAATGTTGCATTTTTTAGTAAAACCAACACAGAATATCAAAGCAAATACCATCAGTAGTCTTGACGTCAACATGAGCTTTAATCATGGTCTGCCATTTTGTGACTATGGAGCACATTTTGTCATGGGTAAGATCCATGCATTGGAAGTTAGGCATTTTTTGCCCTAAATATCTTCAGTAGTTAGCTTGCATTTTTTAAATGCAACTTCATCATTCTGCAGATCAGCTAGGCTCACTTCAAAAACATGACCTGTGACACCATCAGATGTGATTTTGGTTCCTTGAGATTTTGTGACTAGTGTTTCCCAGTATTTCTTATATTGAACATAGCTTTCACACCATACCAATTTTAAGACCACTTGTAGTCAGTGGTTTGAGAAAAGGAGTGAGGTCAGCAACTCAGAAAATGATGGATATTGCCATTCCAGGTAGTATTATCTGGAAAACTTTACTAGTATGTTTCTTACTTCATTAATCAGAGTGTTGCAGCTAGAAAGCAGATTAACTAGATGTTCCAAAATACAACGTGCAGTATTTGAGTTACGGAGGCCTTTGGTCTGTGCTCATATTTAAAGGCTTCAAGAAAGTTTCCTTGACATTGCCCTGAGGCGGGGTGGATGGTCACATGGGGAACTTGGTACTGAGGCAGAATAGTCAGGGATTTTTTATCTTTAGATATTCTTAAAAAAAAAAAAATCCTGAAACTACTCCATTGAGAAACTTCTTAGTAATTTGGGGTTACTTAGTAAAGCCTGGGAGTGCAGTGGTGTGGAGGCCCTTCATAAGCCGTGAAGAAGGTCAAGGAGGCTGCAGATTGCTTAGAGTGGGCCAGACTTGGTTCTGCGGTAAATGCAGAACCCAAGTCTTTTTTCCAGGAACTAGACCGATGAAACAGCTGGTAAAGTCAGGAGAACTGTGCTGCAGTTGTGATATATGGCAGGGATGTTTTCCCTGCTGGTCTGAGGAGCAGTGGGAGCTGTGTCTTATATTGATTACTCAGTCAGCTGCAGGGAAGGCCTGGGAACAGTGTTCTGCAGTGTAGTTGATGTAATAGTAGTGTTTGATAGGAGTTTTAAGTGAGGGTGAAATTCTGACCTAATAGAATTATTTTCAGAATCCTCTTAAATCTCATTAATGGTCATTCTGAAATTCCAACCATGGTTGAAAGAATTTTTCAAGAGTAGCTTTGTGATTCTTCAAGAGCTAAGTAGTTTTGATACTTTGCATTAGGTCAAAGATTTAAATGTAGTATGCAAGTGAGTTAATGGAACCCTTTAGAAAAGTAATACAAAAATTTGTTATTCTCCTAGAACGCTTTTAACTGTAGTATGTGCAAAATTGTAGACTTGCATGCAAGATAAGAAAATACTAACTTTTCAATAAGTATTTTAAAAATATTTACTGTTATTTTGATAACATTGGTCAAAATATTTAATAAACATTTGATTCCTTTCAGGATAAGGCATCATGCTAAATAAATAACAAATTAATTGTGGACCTTGGCCTCAAGTTACAGAGAAAAGCAAACTAGATGTAATGTAAGGCAGAGTGAAACTGCCGACTTGAGAAAAACAAATAATGTCAGACTGAGCTCATCAAAAGTGCCCTCATAGAAGTGGCTCTTGACTAGGATTTTGATAGAGAAGTTTTGGAGAGACATATTCCAGGAAGAGGAAGCAGTTTTTGCAAAGATATGGAGCCACAGAAGCCCTTGGTCTGGGTGGAAAGGAACAAGTATTTTGTGATTATAATACTGTAATGATTGAAAAGAAATTAGATGAAATGAGGCTAAGAAAATAGTTTGAGGTAAAATCATTGAGGAATTCTTTATTTTTTAGAAGAATAAAAAGATTTAATTAAGTTCGACAAACTTAGAGCAAACAAACCTGAAACTAAATTTTAAAGAATATGCAAGTTGGGGTATTATTTCTTCTTTTAAAAAAATTCTGAAAAGCCCATTTCTCTTCTAGGCTTGAGTGTACGGGCTTTAAAATTAACTACTCATCCAGATCATTTTTCATAAGGAAAAGGGGATCTTGTGGGTAGGTAGTCAGTGGCAGAACTAAAAATAGAAATAGTATTACCAGTCAGCATTTGTCCCAGTGAATTTAAAATGATTTTATTTATGCCGTTGATAGAACGGTTAAAAGTTTAAATAAAATGTGTTGAAAGAGAAAGCTGTTAGGGAACTGATCTATTAAGAGACAGGAAAGGAACTCCATTTTGTTTTTCTGGATTAATAAAATTTAAGCCATGTTTTATTGTACTTTCTCAGGAATTTTCATTTCATTCACTAACCTAAGCCCTAATTTCTCTTTAAAAACTATATCAGTCTACCTCTGTTTAGCATTTTATTGGAGGTTCTAGCCCAGGGCAATTAGGAAAAAGAAATAAGATGGGCAAAGGATTCGAACAGACATTTCTCCAAAGAAAATATATAGATGGCTAGTAAGCACATGAAAAGATGCTCAATATAATCAGTCGTTAGGGAAATACAAATCAAAACTGTAGCGAGATGCTACTTCACATTCTACATCTACTTGGCTGTAATAATAAAAAAAAGCAGATAATAATATTGGCGAGGATGTGGAGAAATCGGAACTCTTTCTTGTATGTCGCTAGAGGAAATGTAAAATGTTAAAATTCAACAAATTTTGGGAACCATTTTGGTAGTTCATCAAAAAGTTAAACATAGAGTTACCATATGACTCAGAAATTATACTCTTAGCTGAATTCCAAGAGAATTAAACATATGTTTATATAGAACTTAGATGCAAATGTTTATTCCCATTATTAACAGCATTATTCATAACAGTCAAAAAATGTAGAACAACCCAAAATATCATTGACTCATGAATGGATACCCAAAACGAGGCATATCCACGCAATGGAATATTGTTCAGCAATAAAAAGGAGTGAAGTACTGGTACATGGTGCAACATGGATGAACCTGAATGCATTACACTAAATGAAAGAAACCAGACACAGAAGGCCACATACTCTTGTGATTCTAAATTAAATGTCCAGAACAGACAAATCAAGAGGCAGAAAGTCGATTTGTAGTTGCCTGGAGCTGGAGGGAGGGGAGAATGGGTCGACATGAAGTTTCTTTTGGGGGTGATGAAATGTTCTGTTAATAGATGGTAGGGATGGTGGCACAGCTCTGAATATATGAAGAACTTCCATCATGAACTTAAAAAGTAGATTTTATGATATGTGAAGTATATCAATCAAGAAAATAACTTACTGTGTAATATTCATTCAGATCAAGAGACAGAAACTATATGGTAATTTGAACAGTGAAAGTTTTATATACAGAATTATTAACTATAACATGATTGAAGAAACAGAAATTGGCTAGTAAGAAGTAAAGAGGACTTTAATGAGTATAGGAGAGTACATTTAATAAGTGTCTACTAACCCCAGAGCTCAGAGCCCCAGGAAGAGGCTGCCCTTTTCCTACATCTGAGATCCAGGCCTTGGAGAGAAGCACAGCCACCACTCCCTGGATGGTAAAGTTTCCAAGACACCAAACTTACTGAGGTTCGCCATTTGGGTATTGGGGGTGCCCAGTCACCGAGAGGGGTTGCACCTTGGAACCCACTGGGCATGCTGGGGAAAGCTATTCCTGAGAGAGATGCCTTGCTGGTGGCACTGTGCTGGGAAACTGCTCAGCATAGTGCAGGGGTCAGTGGGCTACTGTGCAGCACGGAGGCTGGTGCTTAAGAGGCTGCTCCCTGTGGGAGCAAGACACTAGAGAAGCAGGCAGTGTAGGAGCCTCGCTGGAGAAAACGTCTGTGTAGCACCTCCAGCTCCCTTTACCTACAGCGCTTATCATCGTGCCAGCTGGTAAAAGACCAATATCTGATGGGCCCATCTTCACTTTCAGAGAGCAGCCAGTAATGGGTAGATTTGGAGATGAGATGAAAATAACCGGCTCAAGAACCTATGTCAAATCCTATACCAATTTAGGATATATTCTCTTATGTTGGGTTTAAAGAAAGTGCCAGGTATTCATCTCAGAATAGCTAAACGAAATCTCAAAGTACACATTCTTGTAAAGCTTGTATAAGATTTTGTTTTAAATTACTTCAAAAAGTAATTTCATGGTCACTAAAACACTGAACAATATTGAAATGCTTAAAATGTAAAAATTTCCCTCTTTTCCCTCAGTACCTTACTATTTCATTTACACCTCTTGAAGATAAAACTGTTTTTAACAGTTGGTGTTCAGTATATTCTTTTTCCTATATACAGTTGACTGTTGGATAGAAAGGGGACTGGATCACCCTCGGTGCTGAAAATCTGAGTATACCTTAAGTTGGCCCTCTGCATACATAAACTCCCGATTGCAGATTGAAATATAGGTTGATCCTTGAAGGGTCAACTGTATGTATATATGTATATATTGATATATATGTTACTGAACTCAGGTCTGCCTGCTTGCCACCCATAAGCCAGTAACTCGAGGGACAAGAATTTGGTAGGAAAGTAGATTTATTCAGTAGCCGACATCCTGGGAAGAGAGGGGGACTGCTGTCACAAAGGCTGTCTTGCTGCTTCAGCGCAGGCAGGGGTTATGACAGGGCGAAGGCTGAGTAAGGGATTTAGGTGGAGAGGGGGATTCCAGAGCCCAGAGAAGGCTACATCCCAGAGGGGAGGTGGGGACCAAGGCCATGTATCTTGTCTTTTCGGCCTTGGCTTGTTTCTCAGCCACCTGGAGGGGCAAGTGGAACAGAGGAATTAACAAGGAGGGGTTGGGGAGCAGCTCTGATTAGTAGCCTGGATGGTGCAGCGGAGGTCTGGGGAGGATTTTGTGGTCTTCTGGCACTGAACATCTGGAAACTAAGCTAGGTTTCTTTGAAGTCTGTTCCTAGAGTTCTCAATTAAACCAGCTGTTTGTCTACAAGTTACACATTAGTTAACAAGGCCTTTTTATGTACATAAAATATGAGAGCGAGATCGTAAGGACAAAAAGGAAAAATAAAAAAATGGTTACAATCATAAGATTATAGTAAAACCACAACAATCACAGTTCCAATCCCCACTGTTATTTCCTCATTTCCATTTCTCTGAAAGTTTTGTTTATCTACCTGTAATGGGCTCGTGGGACAATAATTCATCATGAAACGCTCGAACTTGCAATGAGACCTGGTGTTCAGTTCCTTTAGCTGAAGGAAGAGTTCTAAGGTGCATTTGGTACCTGGCTGTCTAGGCCTGTCTACATAATTTAGTTGTTATGATTATTTTTAACATTCTGTAAAAGACTAATGTTAACACTAATACAGTTAGGCCTAACTACAATTTCTCGTAGGACCAATTTTATTCCGGATGGTATTCAAAAAGATAAATCAAAATCTTCCATGTCTTGGAATGAGAGAGTATGCATAACAAAGGTGGCAGGATAAGGGCAGAACAGAAAAAGCAAGTGAGTCACAATGCTGTTAAATTAGGCAAAGTCTGCTTGAATAAGAAAAAAGCCATATTAAAGAAACAGTTTGTGTGAGGTTACAATTCCAGTTACATCTATGTCTATACACACACATATGTGTATATATATATTTCCTACTGATAGAGGCTATATAGATAAATACTGAATATGAGCTATTCTCAGATTTTTGTTGTAAGGTTTGTAATCCTTATTTGCCAAGCACTATATGTACACTAGTTAAATCACATAACCGTTCTCTGCTTTCCTTAACTTTTGAAATGAGGGGACTTTTACTTGCCAGGAAGTTTAAAGTCTGTAATAGATATGTTTTGATAATAGTGGTAACCGTGGGAGAGGTAGTTTAGTAACCATTAATTAGATAACAATTTTTAGTATAGCCTAGATGTTCATATTTTTCTCTGTGTTTTGTAATTTAAATGTTTTTTATTGTGTTAAACATTTACACACGTTATGTGTATGTTGTTGGCTAATGTTGGCTATGTATATTATTTAAAATTTGAATCACAGAAATTTACTTTTTTTTTTTCCTTTAGAAAAATCCTGCAAAAATGTCTCTGTACCCATCTCTTGAAGACCTGAAGGTAGACAAAGTAATTCAGGTATGTTTAATTTGTTGAAGTACTTGTTTTCCCCATATATTATGCTGTACATTTTACTTAGAGGTAAAGTGAAGCAAGAAGCTTAAATAGATGTCTTTGTTCACTTGTACACTGCATTCACTTTTTTCAGTTTATTAATTGCAATTTATAAAGATACAGGAAAGCTAGCATTTCATTTCATTGTGAACTGTCGGGCATGGGATATTATTTCTTCAAAACTGGACTTAAACTTTTCAGATTATATGACTAAAATTTAAATTAAATACAACGTATAAGTTGGTATAATACATGCCAACTTTTTAGATGTTCTAATTTTTTTGTTTAAAGTTATAGCTGATTGTTCTTTTGAATTTTCGGGCATGACCAGTCTTTAAAATAATTCTTTGCTGCCTTTTTGAAGTTAAAAATTATAGAAATAGCAAATGTACATGTTGCTTACAGAAGAGTAGTAGTGTGAAAGCACAATGAAAGCGTAGTGATTTATTTCCCTGTAAATATAAGCAGCAGACATTTCACGTGTCCGGGCTTTAAATAACTGTTAGAGATTACCGTATTTCTAATTTCCTTGACTTGAAACTTTGTAGTCCTTTCATGTAGGTATTAGCTTTGGAAACAGATACTTCTGGTGAGGAAAAAAGTTTGAGATTGGGATCAGTTCTTTATATTTTGTAAATTTTTATTTTTTAATGAACCCATCTTGTTTCCAGTTTACTTTGAACATGATCTCTTATAACTCAGAATTTTTTCAGCTGATGTTACTCTTAATTTGACAAGATAAATCAAACTCCTTTTACTTTTTTATTCCTAAAATCTTAATATGATAAATGTGATGAAATTCTTTTTGAGTTATTTGTTACTTCAAAGCTATTTATTCCAAAGATCATTTTACTTGAGACCTTGACCTCGGTTGACTCTGAGATTTACTTCTTAATAATTTTTTAATGAGCATAAAATGTTTATTTCAAACTTATGGGAATTCTTAAGCAATCTTGAGAACATACAGGCAAACTGTTGACCATTTTAGGGTGGAAAAAAACCCCAGCAATAATAGTAACAAATACATGGCCGGAGTTATTAACCTTGTAGTAATGATTGGGTAAATATGGGGGTAGATCAGTGAACATGTATTTTCCATCATAGGTCCACTGTGGATATTAAAATGTGGTTTGTAAAATCTCTGAAATCTATTGTTCAGTTGCCAAGGCTTTGATGCCTCACAGTTTTAAGTGGCCTGTTCAGGCATCTTAAATGCTCTGTCACTTCTTTCTTCAGTATTTTTCTCATGTAGTTTTTATTTTCACAAAGTTCATCAAAACAAATGCATTTCCCCTTTAAAAAGGCTTTATTTGAAATATTTAGCATTCAGGAATAACAGTTAAGCCATTAGTATGAAATCAGAGCAATAAATGATAAGGATTTGCAGATGAATCTGAAAGAATGACTAATCTCTTTCATCTTTTATTATTTTTATGGAATGAACTCTAACTATAAATAACTTTGAGCAGAAGTTTTTGATTTAGAAAACAGCAGAAAAAGAAGAAAAGACTTGATATTGACAAATACTGGATTAGAGAATAAAGAGGGCTACAACCTACACAGGCTAACCTCTTTAAGGAGAAGCACATTATATGGATATCTCCATTTGAAGACCTTTTATGTTCTGAGCAGAAAGCTAGCTGCTTGGAAATATAAAAATGAGTAAGGAGGGGGAAACTTTTAATTTTTAATTTAAGAAATTTTAAATTCTCACTGTGTTTAAAAATATTCCTAGCCTAGCTACTAAAGTCTTAGGCTGTTTGTTCGTCTTCTGTGGTAGTTGATACTTAGGTTTATTTCTGTTCTCGAGATGCCTCTGCAGAAGTGGTATTTATTTTCTAATCTTCTGGCCTTTGACACCATAGCAAAGCTACATTGCCTCAGTGAACTGGCAATTCATATTTTGTAAACTACATTACAATAGCCATTAGACTGTAGCTTTTAGCATTATTTAATCCCTGAACCTCTCTGTCCATTATGAATCCTGAACAGGAGCCTGCGATTGCTGTACCTATACAAAATAAGCTTTTAAGAAATAATGATATAGAGATCTAGTGCTCATCAGTTTCCTAACACAGTGAGTAGTAGAGTTTGGCAGTGGTGGCTCCACGTTCTCTCCACTCACTTTCTGTAATAGCAGAAAGGACATGCCCTGGCAGCAACTGTGTGCTCCTTGGGAGACCGCACCCCACCACACACACCCTTTTAAAAATAGTTTGAGAGTTCAAGTTAGTATGAAACAATTTGCTACACTTAATGACTCATAGTCCTTAAGCCCTTGTTGTACCATCTTTCTTTTACTACTCCAGATTACATAATAATTAGATAACTTTGTTTGCAGAGAGCTTTCTATGTATATTTTTCAGTATTCCTTGGGTAAGAACAATAGCAATGAATGAAAAAATAGAAAATAATAACCAATCTAAAAAAGACCAGTTTTTAAAAATGAATTCTACCATTTTGAGCAGTTTTAGTTTCACAGCAAAATTGAATGGAAGGTACAAAGAGTTTCCATTTTACCTCCCCCTCAGTACACAATGCACATCCTCGTGGACTATCAACATCCTCACCAGAGTGGTGCACTCCTTTCAGCCGATTTTCTATGCTGACACATTGTTACCACCCAGAGTCCATTGTTACATCAATGTTCACTCTTAGTGTGGTACACTCCTTTGGTTTTGACAAATGTATGACATATTTTCACTGCCCTAAAAATTCTCCGTGCCGCCTTTTCCTCTCTCTCTCGCCTCACTAATCCCTGACAACTGCTGATCTCTTTACTGGTCTCTCCATGGTTTTGCCTTTTCCAGAATGTCATATAGTTGGAGTCACACAGTATTCAGCCTTTTCAGATTGGTTTCTTTCACTTAGTAATAGGAATTTAAGTTTCCTCCATGTCTTTTCATGGCTCGGTAGTTCATTTCTAAATTTTTAGTGCTGAACAGTGTTTTGTTTTTTTTTCTTAGAATTATCCAAGAAGTAATCCACTGGCCTCTAGTTTCTTTTAGCTGATACCTGGTGAAAGAACTTTCGGAATTCAACATACTTTGAGTTTGTGGATTGTTATTTAAAATTATAAAGATTTTCATGCTGCTTGTTATTTCAGCTTAGAATGTGCCAAGTTATAAAAAGTAAATATTAAAGAATGACTCAATAACAAGCATATCAGAACATTTACAGTCCATGGGAGTGAAGTATCATTCAATGCTTTTGTAGGCCGTGCGAATTTAAATTAAGCTTCCATCTCTTTCCAAGGATCTTTGGGACTACTCTTGGCATTAATTTCAGGGCTCGGTTGAGATGCAGGTATAAGCTTTCCTACTTAATTAACATGTTTCTGATTATGTGAGAAAAGATGTTTGAGATGGGTCATGCAACTTATGACCAGCTTTATCTCTAAATGACGTAACTCTTTCGGAAAGTCAGATCTGCCTGTAAAGGAGAAAAGATTTCTGTCAGTGGGCTATGCAATATGACATGGGCTTTCTAAAGGCGGCACAGAGGGGAGTTGCTGGCATACTTGAGCCTGAGTAGCATTAATAAATATATATGTCGTCAAATGTTTATTTGACAGTTACAAATTACATTCCTTTATCATCATTATATTATGTCATTGATAAAGTATGTGTTTTGCATACTGTATAACGTTTTTGAATTTGGTATAATTAGTAACCCCTTCTTATGCTTGCTAAAATGAAGATAAAGCTTATTTCAGTGGGATATGCTGACGTGCTAGAATAATTAAGAATTTAATAAGTAGTTAAATTTATAGATGTTTTTTGATATGTGACTTTTAATATATAGTTGAGCTTTCCTTCTTATGCAAATAAAATATCTTAGACAAGTAAAAGAAAAACGGCAATAAGTTGCCATGCATTTTATAATACATTTTGAAAATATTAATTTATTGATTTGCAGCCTCACTATGAAGTATTGGTTATAAGATATTTAGAATGGTGCTTAGTCAAGTTTTATGTGACAGTGTTAAAATATTTAGAGTATGAAATATATTTTTGATTTGCATATTTTCTTTGAAAAATATATTGCTGAAGCATTTGAAATTAAACTTTCCTGAATACAGCTTCAGTGTTTTAGTTTCTTTTTGGAAGTACTGAATTTAACTTATATAAGAATTTTAAGTAAGCATATATAACATTGTTGTTAGAATGTTCTTCTTTTCTTTTTCAGGCTCAAAGTGCCTTTTCTGCAAACCCTGCCAATTCAGCAATTTTGTCTGAAGCGTCTGCTCCCATTTCTCAAGATGGAAGTAGGTTTATACTTGGGGTTCATTTTCCTTGAACAGAAATCTTTGTCCTTCTTTTGCTGAAATGGGGAATCCAAGATTTAAAAAAAAATTGATGCAGCATAAAATTGGTAGTAAAAGTTTTAGTAGTGAGAAAAAATGTTTCTTTTAAAAAGTAAACCTTTAATCAAGAAAGTGAACTGTCAATGTGAAGATGTGTTTTACGGCTTAATGAAAATTAAGTTAATTAAATGAAATTTTAGTCCTCATAAGTTCTTCACTTATGACTGATACATATATGTGAACTGTGCCTATACCACTGCTCTTCAACTTCCCGAACTGTTCTCTGTTTTTGGAGGTGGGGGGAATTTTCAGCCACCTTGTTTTGGGGGACCTTCCCGAATTCTGCAATCTACCATCTCCATGTCCTTCTCTTTGGTCACTTTTCCTTCTAAATTCATAGGTATTCAGGAGAGAGCCCTTAAATAATGTGACTTAAGATACAAAAGGAGTTAAATAGGTTTTTGTGGCCTCTGATAACTATTTATAACCTTGTTTCTTTTAGAAAGTCCATTTTAAGTCAAATCAGGTAAAGAGCTTTCAGGAATAGTACCTCTTACTACTAAGTAGAATACTGTTAATATTTAAATATATCATTTCCAAGATTTCATTGGAATGTGCTTAGCATTCTTAAAAGGATATGGCAATAAACTTCCAAGCTTTGATGTTTTAAAAAATTGTAGTTAATTGATAAGAATCATTTCATAGCTGTGTTTACTGATTGAATTATAAAGTACCTGCCTTGCGGTCAACATTTTGGTCAGCTGTTTTATATTAGAGAATCAGTGGTATATTTACAAAATTGCTAATCAAATTGGTTATTTTTAAGAAAAAGGAAGGCAAGATAACTTAATTTGGAAAAATTATTCTTCTGAATATTTAGAAGTTTGAGGATATGTCAATTCAGATGTCTTCATTTTTTTTATGACTTTCACCTTAAGCTTTTTCTGTATTTTTTATTTCTGATTGACATTAAAGAGATAGGGAAGTGTTTTTCCAAATAGTTAAGTTTATGTTAGATTTATAAATTAATGTAATTTTTTAAACACAGGTAGGAGCCCATTATAATAAATTTTCATTTTGAAAATTCTGTTCAAAAATATTTCATTTGAATGTTTTTTTCTTCACTCATTTATTTATATTAGATCTCTATCCTAAATTGTATCCGGAGCTCTCTCAGTACATGGGCCTGAGTTTAAATGAAGAAGAAATACATGCAAATATGGCCATGATCCCTGGAGCATCAACTCAGGGGGTATGTATACTAATTAATTTTGAATTATATAAAATCATGCTTTTACATATAGATATCAGCTTTCCTTTTTGTAGCTAACTCACAAATATATAACTTTAGCATTGACTTCTCAGAAATTTTAGACTGCCTTCTGAATAACACTTCTAAGTAGTGTACTTCCTTTTGTGCTGTTACCACTTCTTTAATTTATTAGGAGTTAAAAATTTAGATACCTTTGACTAGTCCATTCTTCTTTGTCTTTTGCATTTGGTCAGTTACTAAGACCTAGTGATTCTGTCTCCATCATGTTTCTTGTATTCATTTTATGTATTCCAGTCCTACTATCACCCTATTTGAGGTTTCTATACTTTTAATCTAGATTATTAGTGTCACATATTTCCTCTTTTAACTTCTTGCAACAAATAGTACGAAGCTGATGCTAGATGAATCATTCCGAAGTACAGGTCTATTATATCTTTTTTTTTTTTTGCTCACAATTTTTTAATGTTTCGAGGTCTAAAGTTCCTTGTAATTAGACTCCAAATTCTAGGCTTAAATATAATGTATCTCATAGCCTTTTATTAAGGTCATTGCTATAAGACCATAGTAGCATTTTATAGCTCTTACTATAATGATAGTTAAATACTTCAAGAGGACAGAGTCCCTGTCTTATCTCGTTGCCATAACCCTAGTACTTAATCCAGTACCTGCCTGGTATTTATTTATCTACCAAATATTTATTAAAAATTTGATTATATCATAAATTTCAATAGAAATAGATATTTCAATAGAGATAATTTAAGAAATTAGACAGGTTTAAGAATTGAAAAAAAGCAAAAATGAAATACATACATATGTAATTGCAGAAAGTAGGTGCTCCTCTTAGGACTGGAGTAACACAGAGAGTTTGAAGTAATCAGAACCTAGAAGCCTGGGGGAAGAGCTCCATGGAGCCAGGCCTCAGACCTTGGAGGAGGGCACACAGTTGGCGGTGCTGGTACCTCAGAGGAGTTGCAAAGAGGCCCGTTCTGAGATTGTCAGTAAGAGCTGGAGAATGGAATTCACTGCTGTCACCAAGGTTAAGGGCTAGGCCCAGGCAGTGTTGACAGGAACAGGAAGCAAACCAGATATGAGGACTTGTCCTTCTTTAGCCTTCAAGTCTCCCTCTAGTGCCTCCTGTGGTAGGTGTTAACCAGAAACCCACTGACAAAGGAAAATGTTAATTTGCATAGTTCAACCCCCAGCATCTAGATGGGAAGGTTTTGGAGCTGATGGACAGTAGCTTATTACCTTGCATTGCCTACTCCTTTGACTACTCAGTATATCCATACACTTCTACAGATTCCAACTTTGCGTGACAGTAATAACAACTTTATTAGTCTCCCCTTAAAAGATGCAATTCTTCATAAAATTGAGGTTTGGCAAACATTTTCTATTAAAGGACCCACAGTAAGTATTTTAGGGTTTTTTTTGCTGACTGCATATGATCTTTGTTGCATATTCTTGTTCTTTTCTTTCTTTACAAATTTTTAGAAATAATAAAAATTATCCTTAACTCAGGGTGTACAAAATCAAGTCAGTGACCTCTGATATAATGAGGTTACTCTTTTCTTTTCCCCAGAATAGGACGATAGCAGTTATCGTGGCTTTATCTGGGCAGTGGTCCAAGGTATTGATTACTGTGTGATATTACCATCCTTAAGTATTCAGATTCCAAGCTGAATATTTTTAACCTATAGACAAAAGTATAAAGTTAACCAATACCAACAGTTCATTTATTAAAGTAAAAGGAGGCAGGGAGAAACAAAAAGGTTAATTACTATATGTGCAGAAGATTTATAGATACAGGCAGAGAAGAAAATAGTTAGAGCTGCGTAATTCTTATTTTGGTAACTAGTCAGGAAGCTGTAGTCTTTTCTTTCTTAATGTTTATTGGCGTAAATAACCTAAACCTTCGTCTTTGAAGTGTCTGAATCACCAGGGCTCTTTAGTGCCCTACCATTTCTTTCTTTTTTTTAATTTATTGGTGGAGATTTCTCTATTAACTCTTCCCATCTGGTGAATTTTTCATTTTACGTATTGTATTTTTCTTCTCTAGATGTTCCACCTGGTTTTTATGTCTTCTATTTCTCTCTTCCTTTATTTTATTTTTAAATTCTTGTGCATATTGAGCATATACTTTTATAGTGGCTATTTTAAAATCTGCCTGCTAATTTCATGATTTATTTCCAGATCTCATTCTATTGACTGATTTTTCTCCTGACTGTAGGTTTACATTTTCATGCTTGTTCATATGCTGCCTATTTTTTAATTTTATGTCGTCAGGTGCTGGATTATGTTGTATTTCTTTCAGGAGTATAGGCACCTGTTCCGGCAGGCAATTAAGTTACATGCGGATCAGCTTGATCCTTCTGGGGCTTGTTTTTACACTTTGTTGAGGTAGGTCTGAAGCAGCCTGAACTGCAGGGCTTGTGTAGCCCCACCACTAAGGAGGCGGCATGTCCCCTCTGGAGCTCTGCTCAGTGCTCTGGGTGTGCGACGAGCATACCATCTGGCTGCTGGGAGCTTAAATGGCTCCCAGCCCTGTGTGAGCTCCAGGAACTGTTCAGCTACAGCTCCTTGCATGTGCTTTGCCTGCCTTGTGGAGCTTCACCTTACATATACTCAGATTAGTGTTCAGCCACAGACTCAAGGAGTCTGGAGATCTATCTCTAGCAATCCCTCCTCTTTGAGATTCATCCCTGAAAATTCCAGCTGTCTTATGAGCTGCTTTAGCCTCCTGACCTCTGATCTTTGTCTCCTCAACTCATCAACACAGTGACTGCTTGGGATTGGCACCTCTGTGCCCTGCCCTAGACAGTGTAGAAAGCCAGGTGACAATAGGGGCCACCTTATGTGGTTACCTTTTCTCAAGGATCACTGCCCATGCTGCCAAAATCTACTGTCCAAAAATTGCTGCTTCCTATTTTTCTACTTTTCTAGTTGATTATGGCAGGAGGGTAAGTCTGGCTCCATTATGCCTGAAAGCAGAAGTCTGGGTTTTTTTAAATTAATTTTACTGTTGGACATGGAAGACCTAAAGGCATCTCGGAGAACCCCCCAGGTTCCAGATGCAGCTGGGAACTCATTATCTAGCAGCAGCCATTTCCTCTTGGTGGGCAGAGTTAACCACCCGAGCGAGGTCAGTAATGTCTTCTTGCCTTCGTTTCAGTGGCATGTGAAGTCAAAAGCAGTTAGGTAGTGACCTTCTTATTCAGGGCAAACATTGTTGTGTCCCCTGCTGGAGGCATTCCTCCCTGGTAAGCAAGACCTCCAAACTGCAGAGCTCAAACGTGTGGGCATGGGATGCGGAAGTTTTGCGTTTGGGCGTCCAGGTGTAGCAGTGAGTGAGAGCGACCATACCCACAGCTACACTTTGGTTTCCAGGCCTTATATTCAGGCCTTAGAATAAAGCTCATTATGTATTTGGTTGCTCAAAGCATATATTGTATGCTATAAGATAGAATCCCAGCCTTTTGATATGTTGTCTTCCATGGGCACCTTCAGTGAATGGAGATGAGAGCCAGTAGCTTAAGACCCTGCACACTGCAGGCACTGTGCTAGCTGTGGTAGATAGAAGAGTTAGAATAGTGAACCACAGTCCCTTCCCCCGTTCCAGTAAACTCATGTTCTAAACAAATCAACTGTATGTATGACATATAGAAGAATAAGTGAATAGATTTCCAGGGCTATATTTTAATTAGGCGAGCATATACATTCTCTCTGAAAGATTGACATTTGAGCAGAAAGCTGAATGAAATGAGAGACCGAGGCATGTGAATATCTGATAGGAGAACATTCCCTACAGTATAGAAAGAGAACTGAAAGGCCTTCAGGCAGAAATGAACTTGACGGACCTAAGAGACAACGGCAGAGGAAACAAATTAGAACATGGTAGCAGATGGCATTGGAGAGGTGGTTAGGGCCAGGTGGCCTGTGGCCTTTTATTCCACAGTAAGGGATTGGGATATGAATTGTGGAAGTGGTATAATCTGATTTTTTTTTTAAAAAAGATGTCTATTCTTGCTCTGTAGGGAATGGGTAGTAGAGGGGCAAGAGGCTAAGCAGAGGGACTATCTATATCTAGAAGCTTACTGTAGTAGCGTCGCCAGAGGTGGTTGCTTAGGGGCGGAGGGTTGGGGGGCAGAGGTAACCAACGTGGTGTCCGTCATAATGGTCATAGTAGGTAAGAACACATGTAGGTACTTAAAAACACTTGCTGTAAAAAATAAAGATTTCTTTTTCAAAAGTAAAACCTACTCTAGAGGCTATCTTTTTGTTCTGTATTCCAGCTAAACTTAATAATTTATTTGTATCTGAAATTTTTTTTCTATTCCATTACCTGATTTTTCTGTCTCGTAGCTATTATTTATTTTGAATTTTTGTAATCCTTCATAAGTAATATTTTCTGGCTTCGTGTTCTGATTTCTAATATAGTTGTGTAGTATGTGTGTGTGTTACTCCTGGTAGACTATCAGCTTTAGAATATGCTGTCATAATTACTATGAGTTCTGTATGAAAAAAATTTATAATCTGTGGTGTATTTGTATAGCCAAGCTTCCTCTTTTCTCATTGTTGCTGCTCTGAGCATCACAGTTCTTAGGTAGATCAGAACTCTTTATGAGAGATCTTAGTGAGTTCTTCCCTCACTTTTTTTTTTTGATTGAAGACCTTTCCTCAATCATTCTGCTTAAAATAAGAAACCAGTTTTGATCAAGAAAACTTGAAAAAAACATGAGTCCCTAAGAAAGCCATTCTAGGGCAGTGCCTGCAGTTGGTTAATCCACAGATGTTTGTTAAAGGGGACAAGAAATGATAATCTTGACAATGGCACTGGGAGGTAAGAAGGTTGCCCTTTTACAGAAACTCTGAAAGGGTAAGTAGACCATAGAAAAGAGCCCTCTGGGAAATGTGTGTGTTTCAAAAATATGATATGGCCTTTAAGTTCAGGGATAATGCATTTGAGTTGAAGACAAGCCAAAGTACACATAATATAAATGGCAGTGAATTCAGAAGGCAGCAGAGAGTAGGTCATTGACTCTGTTAGAGATGATAAATGTGGGAATACGTTACTTGGGGAGTTAGTAAATAAAAACCAACGTCATTTTTGCATAAATCAAACCTTATCTCAAGGAAATAATTCCCAGATTACTTTTTGGGAAACCACACTGACTATATTCAAGTTATTATTTTAGATTTTTTCACAGAGAATGTTTATAGATATTGACACACTGTATATGTTTCTGTCAGCAGTTGGTAGCAAGACCTTCCAGTATGAACTATATGGTGGCTCCTGTAACTGGTAATGATGTTGGAATTCGTAGAGCAGAAATTAAGCAAGGGATTCGTGAAGTCATTTTGTGTAAGGATCAAGATGGAAAAATTGGGCTCAGGCTTAAATCAGTAGATAATGTAAGTATTTTTAATGTCCATTTGAATTTGTCTAAATAGCTTATAGGATATTAAGTGATCAATTTTAGAATCATTTAAAATGAAATGCTTTAATTAAATATAATGGTGTATCTATGAGACTATTTTAAATCTGCTAACTTAATTTTTTTCACTTGGAGATGCTCTGTTGTGAAGAGGCAGAGTTGGGACTCCCAGCATTACTTTGAATGCATTTTTTTTTCTTTTTTGAGTCTTCTTTTCTGAATAAAGTTCTCTGGTCTGCATATATTATAATATAGTTTATAGAAATAGAATTCTAGCATTGAAATAGGACAGTATATGTGGAAGTTAAGACTAACCATTATATAAATGTCTATAACCATTATGCTGTACACCTGAAACTAATATAATATTGAATGTCAACTGTAATTGAAAAATCAAAAAAGTGGGGGGCGGGGATGTGAAGGGGAATAAGAGGCTCAAATTTTCAGGTTAAAACAAGTAAGTTGGGGATGTGTACAATATAGGGAATATAGTCAATGATATTATAAGAGCGTTGTATGGTGTGAAATGGTTGTCAAGTATTGTTTCTGTAATCGCCTCTTTAGCCATATAAATGTTGACTATGGTGTGCACCTGAAACTAATATAGTATTGTATGTTAGCTATATTTTAATAAAAGTCTTTTTAAAAAAAGGACTGACTAGTGAGAATCAGTGGTCTTATGATGAGTACTTTTAAACTAAATGATGATCATTTAACTTCTTGTGAAGTGGTTTTGCAGTTTTGTTATTTCCATCCTTCAATTTGAATTTAATAGGTCATTTCTGAGCAAAGGTGACTTTCTAATTAGGACGGCCATTACTTTATAATTGCGTTACTTCTCCTTTTACCATACTGAAGAAATTAAACAGGGTTACTCTTGAGGAAGCATTCAGGATTAAGGACATGCCAAGTCTTTACACTAGTTTACGGTTTTAGGCATTGCCTTTTTGCATTCCTTTTTAGTCTTGAAGTCGCAGTTCATTGTGTCCAAGCTTTTCACATGGAAAATGGTAATGAGCGAGGCACATTGTGGGAAGTGGCTGAGGCTGATCTTGGCAGGAGGCCCCTTCGTTGCTTGCCTACCTAGAAGGCCAAGGGCATCCATGTCTCTTCTCTGCACGTGCATAGCTTACTCAGGACACATCAGCGTGCTGCTTTGCTTTGAGCAGCTCTTTGCTGCTCTCCCTTCCTCTTCAGTGAATAGAGTATTTGCTGCCCCGTCTGTCACAGTTTCTTCTCCGCCACTTCCTCTGTCCTGAAGAAATAAGATACTCTTCACAGGCCCCAGTCCCCCAGTGCAGTCATTCTTGCAGCTGATTTGTCCACTTGGCCAGAGCTCCGTGGTCAGACCACTTTATAGGAGGCTTCCTGTTGTTCATTCACCACCCTAAACTGAAGTAGAGGACACATGACAAGTCCTGTCGGGCCCAGCATAAAATGGGAGATAGGGTCTAGCCTTGTAGATGCTTTCATATTTTATCAGGTTTGCTCTCCTTTTACACTTATTTGTTTATATTTTGTCAACACGTGAGACCGAGAGTTTAAGTAAAAATGTCCATGTGGATTTAGTTCTTATTTTAACATACTGAAGTTTTTTTATTTATTTCATAATGGAGTTTTTATAAGAACTGGAGTGGTATTGAATGTGCCCACTTTATTAAGCTGTTAAATACACCCTAATCTTACTTATTTATGCATAATTTAGCGAATGGGTAAAGGAATCTTTCATCTCAAAAGGTAGAGTTAGGACTTCAAACTATCGTTTTTTAAACTGTAAAAGATATCATGAAACTTCTCACACTTGACTCGCTTTCCCCTTAAATAATGGTCATGTAGCTAATACCTATTTGGCATTCTGTCAAACCCATAGAAGCTTAACATTTATTATAGTAATTCCACTTTATTTTCCTTCGTCTTTTTATTCCCAGATGAAAGGCGGTGATTGAGGTTAGGCATATGGTTCATGATTTGAGGTAGAAATTACCATTAAAATCTCACTTTTTTGCCTTATTTCTTGGGGTCATTGCCTTGATAAAATTTTCAGTTTCTTTTTTTGGGGTAATGACACATATATGCATGTAATTTTTTTTTATTATTACTACGGTAGATTCCTAATCTAAACAGTTGGTTCCTAAATTTTCAGCATTTTAAAACTATCATAACAGAGATATTGTCTTATTCTCTAGGGTATATTTGTTCAGCTTGTTCAGGCAAATTCTCCAGCCTCGTTGGTGGGTCTGAGATTTGGGGACCAAGTACTCCAGATCAATGGGGAAAACTGTGCTGGCTGGAGCTCTGATAAAGCACACAAGGTGCTCAAACAGGCTTTTGGAGAGAAGATTACTATGACTATTCGTGACAGGTAATCTAACGGGTTCAAATGGAAATAGTTTCCCATTTTGGTATGCTTTTAAGATTCTGTGAATATAATATTTTGTTGCAGAAAATAATCAAATGTTTTTGATGAGCCTTAGAGCCTTAAAATTGTGGTGCAGATTTTTCTTACATAGTTTGATTTTTTTTTAAATAGCATTCTGGATTTGTATATACCTTATTTCATAGCTTTTAGAAATTTTTCCTCTAAGTTATCCTGTCTTAATCTGTTTCTCTAAGAACAGTAGAAAATGTGCATTGGAAAACCAAGTAGCATGGCAGCATCTCTGGCCTCACTTTCCAATTTACTGCTTAGACTCCCAGCCCAGGGTGTAAGCACCAGGGGTCCTGCATAGCTCCCAAGTGCTCTGTGAATTTTGAAAGGCAAATCGGGCGTTTTGGGTGGTTATGAAGCTCTAGTTGTCAAGGTGAGGGATAAACATTTTATTTAGCAGTTCGTTTGTAACATTCAGCATGTGAAACATGGGCCTCCATTTATGCCCTGTCCTGGCCCTCACAAGTGTTAAGGGTGGGCCTATATATCACATTGTCACAGTTAGCTTTTAGGTTTTTATTCTCAGCTAAACTTATACACAGATTTAATTCATAAGTGGACTTGTGCAGTTCAAACCCATGTTGTTCAAAGGTTAACTTTTTTGATCTGCCGTTGGGAGTCTGCAAATGTGGAGGGTTGGCTATAGTTAAGTGTCTGCAGAGTCAGAAGTTTTACATGGACTTTTAACTGCACAGGGTTCGTTGCTCCTAACCCGCCCCGCCCCCCCACCCCCCCAATGAAGGGTCTGTTTTAATCTTTTATGCTAAGAGGTCCTGTGAATGTGCAATTATCAGAGCCATACTTAGTTGCTCTTATTAGAAACACTGTTTATTGTAACAAAATATCCAGTATGGCACCGTAGAAATACATTAAAATGTTTACCATGGAATTACATTTTTCATTGAACCCATTATATTTTCAGGCCCTTCGAACGTACAATTACTATGCATAAGGATAGTACTGGACATGTTGGTTTTATTTTTAAAAATGGAAAAATAACATCCATAGTGAAAGATAGTTCTGCAGCCAGAAACGGTCTTCTCACAGAACATAACATCTGTGAAATTAATGGACAGAATGTCATTGGATTGAAGGTAGGAACAGAACTTGTGTCTCATTTTGGTTTTATTTTAGCAAATATCTTTTTCACTTATCTGTTTATGTGGTGCTGTTTTCATGTTGACTTCCAAAATATAGAAACTCGGTGGGGAAATGGGTGACACGGGACCTGGGGCTCTGGTCGTGCTCTGTGCCACCTGTGCCTTCAGGCAGCTGTGCTGTCAGGCCAGTCTAAGGAATTATCTGAAATTCCTATAACAGAGGGGCTGGACTAGATGATCTCTGAAGTCCCTTGAACTAGAATTGTGTGGAGATGTGGCCATTGAAGATTTGATGGCATTCTGAATGACTGTCCTCCTTTTTTTAATCCGGATTGTAGGAAATGAGTAATCATTTCTGTTCGTATTGGTACTTCATTTTTATAATGTTTGTTTTCCCACAAATTCCTGATAGGGCTATTTCAAGGTCTAAAGTTTTTCAGAAAGACCTGCTCATTTCATAAACTTTGGTTAAGAATACAGAGTTAACTGAGGGGATATGGTAATATTGTATGTGGGGAAATTATTTAATCTTAAGTAATAAAAAAGATGATTTTTTTTTTGCTAATATGTTCAACTCAGTTTACTTAGCAATTTTGCTACCACCTATAACATTGTGATTTTACAGAATTAAACTTGGTAAGGACATAGCAAAACGAGGACATACTTATCAAGAAAACAGTTTTATATTTGTTAAATAAAGCATCTATGAAATTGATTTTCATTCTGGGTTTTCAACAGGACTCTCAAGTTGCCGACATATTGTCAACGTCTGGGACTGTAGTTACTATTACAATCATGCCTGCCTTTATCTTTGAACATATTATTAAACGGTAAGTAGATGATTTTTTAACTTGATGATTATGGTCCTGTAACTTAATATAAATACTGTGCTTTCTTTTAATTCTCAAACCTTTGGTTCTTTACCTAATGGACAACATTGATGTATTTATCTAAAAACTTGAAGTAAATTACTTAAATCAGAGGAATCGATTGATAAGGGTGACTCTTCACAGCTTCCCAAGTATGGAATAAAATTCACCATACACTTCCTAAATTTTGACATCTCCTAGTAGGAAGAGGGGATGTGAGCAGAGGTGGGCACATTTTCATTCCAGCTTCCAAATTTTCAGTAAAACGGACTGCGGCTGCACACTGCCTAGAGCGCCTGTGTTCAGCAGAAATCTACTCATGGTGGTTCATGATGGCGAAGTCTTGCCTATGGGATGTTAGGAGTCACAGTTTTATTCTCTTGAGCATCTCAGGAGGCAGGTAGAGGTGTGTGGGGGTGTGGTATATGGAGGGTGAGGACCTGAAAGCTGAGTGGAGAGTCTAGAAAAGGGCAGCAAGGGTGATGATCTTTCTCGAGCTTTTAAAATCCTAGAAATAGTTGTTTTTGCCAGGCCAACTTAGAATCCTTATTTCAGAATCTATTTTGATGTGGAAATAAGATAAAAAAGACTCAAAAACATAACACTTGTAATGAAAGTTTTGTTTCAGCTTCTGAGTAGAAAGCAGTTAGCTATATTCTTGGGGTAAAAAAATTGTCAGCACTAATTGTTCAAGAGTTCTCTCTTCTTAAACCAATGATGGGTACCATCGTCCCCCCACCGTAATTTCCCTCTCAGTTCATTCCAGCATTGTCATTTTCTTTTTTTAAAAAAAATCATCAGCCTTAATATACAAGAACTTACCTGTATCTTATCTACCTTTTCTAGCTAAGATCTAGATAGCCTTTCACACTGGATATTTGCAAAACAGATTACATGAGACGCTTAGATCAGAACTCATTAAAAAGTCTTACCCGCTCTGCAGCATCCCACTTGATGCTAAACGGTGCTAAGTTTGAACTGGAGTTTTCTTGGATCAATGTAGGATTTTTGAAAAAAGAAACCCAAACTTCAGTATTTAATTTTAGTGATTCTCTTGTAGGATGGCACCAAGCATTATGAAAAGCCTGATGGACCACACCATTCCTGAGGTTTAAAAGTTGTGGCACCATGGAAACTTGGCAGAACTTCTCCAGTTTACTTCTTTGGCAACTTAACTTTATATTCTGCACATGAAGCTTCCTAGGAGCCAGAGAGCAAATGCTGCATGAGGACCTTTCTGTCTTACATGATGGCTGGGAATCTTACTGTTTGATCTGGTACCTTGTTCAGACTTCAAGATAGTTGTAGCCTTATCCTGGTTTTACAGATGTGAAACTTTGAAAAGACTTACTTTCATAGAATAGTTTCTCTACTGGAAACCTGATGCTTTCATAAGCCATTATGATTAGAATGACTGATGCAGGCTTAGCTTTGTGTTAGAACCAGTCACCTTTATCTTATGAATCAAGTAGTGCTGTTCATATATTACTTTAGTTCTATGGTATATTTGCATTTTTACTCTGCTACCATATAGTACATTTAGAATGATTGCTTTTGACAGCTTTTTTTTTTTTTAGTTCTGTGTGTGTGTAGTGCGTCTCTGTACAACACCAATTAAATAACACTGGTTTCATTCCACGTAAGCATTATACAGTGTATGTAGGTTGCAAACGATTGTGTTGATTATCATTAAATTTTAACTACCTTCAATTAATATGCTTGAACTGTCGCCTTAACTATGTTAAGCATCTAGAATAAAAGCCAAAATATAACTATTGCTGCCTTTCTAAAAACCATAGTGCAGTTCTGTATTAAACTGAAACGTCCACTAGCCGGAGCAGTTTAGCGGTGCACTGAGCTGCAGCATAGCTGCTTCATTGCATTTGAGATTTTCTAGTCATTGTGTAATGGAAACTTCTTTCTTCTAAAAGTTATTGGTATCGTTTTCTGAGAAATGAATCACTATATATTTAATGTAAAAATTCTTGTAGTAAGTAGGATAAGCTTTTGATTCCCTTTTTTCACTTGTAGATTAAGTGGGATAATACTTAATTTTGACATTTTTCTCTTACCATTATGTAACCTAGCTACTTTGGGATGGTCTTAGAATGTTGTTCAGTAATTTGTTCCATTTTTTGACTCCTCCCTGCAAACAAACAAAATGGCATTGACACTTTATCTTCATTTTTTCCTTCATTTTGGTTTATACCTATTCTAATTAAATATGAATAAATATAAGTTAAATTTTAGTCTGTTACTGCATTATTTGGAAACTGCGGCTTTCAGCAAACCTGTGCAAGGTGTAGAAAATAGGCACGTGAAATTCACCTTGGGCCTGTGAAAGAGAGTCACTCCCATAGCACCTGACATCCAGGGGCCCTGAGAAAGGCCCGCTGTGCTCAGAGAGTAGGAGTGTCAGGAGGGTTAGGAGTGCTTTCTGACAGGTCTGCGCCCCAGCCCCGTCCAAGCAGCAGGAGCTCGGTGAGGCTGCGGACTCCCGAGCAACACCCAAGAGCAGGTGATGTTTGATGACACTTAAACAGACTGAAAATTCTTTTACCTTGGTCTGATTTGTGTTTTTCCCCCACGCCACACTGCTATAAGATACAACGTTTTTAAAGAGTAAAGAAAAATTTTAAATCACATAATTGTGGTTGGTTCAGAAAAGAAAATCAAGGCTACTGCTTCTTAGCTTACCTTGTTTGTAATTTAGAAAATCAAACCAGGGTTTCCCAGTTAGATTATCTACTTTCATATCCAGACTTGGGTCTGAAAATAGTTCCAAAAGTGTAAGAACGACATTCGCATCACTATGGTTTTCTACAAGGATCGATACTTGACATTCTTAAAATGTACTCTTCTTGATAATGTCATTTAAACAAGAAAATGAAAACTGCTTTCATTACAGAAAAATATTTTTAATGTCATAGAAAAGATGAGCATTTAATTGCTATAATGAAATAAACCAATCCTATACACAGTAAACAACTGCTAATCCTTCTCCAGGTTCTTAGAATCTGGGGATAGTAGGTTATAGAAAGTAACACTCCATGAAAATACATACCCAAAACCCAATGGGCAGCAGTTGTGTATATCAGTAAGACAAAATAGAGTGACTCAGAAGTAGAGAATACTGTACATTTTCTTGGAAAATTCTAAATTGTTCAGTGTTTTCTGAAAGTTTCCCCAGCCCTGTGTAGCATCTTATAGCTACTTACTTTGCCACTCGAACCTGTCCCTGACCAACCATTGGCCTTATAAATGTAATGTTTTCTCCTTAACACTGCTATATCTTTATCTGCCTTAGAGGATGGCAACTAACAGCTTTCAGTGAAGTCACCATGATTTAGAAAGTTTAAAACCACAGATTTCTCATGTGGTAAAACTTCTAATTATTATCATTGCACATTCACCAGTTCATTTAAAAGTTTGGTTTAAAAATATATTAAATAGAGTTCAATTTAATATTCAGGAAAGGAAAAGGCACTTAATACTGTAATTTCCAGAACATAATTTGTCTGTCTTCCCCTCCCGTGATGATACTGCTACACTGTTCGTTCATCCATATACATGTCACAGCGCCTAAGAAAAAGAGACACGATGGTTAGGAAGTAAGGGACACCCCGACAGATATAGTACTTATACTAGTAAGTACTATATTGTCTTGTCCTATAAGGAAATCTCTGTAGAAGTTAAAAGCTACTTGGTACAAATAGCTTGTGAGGAAAAAGAAACCATTTAAATGTACAGCTAAAGCAACTGGGAATTATGGGTACAGAAGAGAATGCAAATACAAATACCTCTAACAGAAGTCAGGACAGATAAGAGAGAAGGTGAGGAATTGGTGTAAGTGCTGATTTATTTCCATTTCTATTGGAAGTGTCAAAGTGTTAGTTTAAGCTTGTAAGTTGGAGAACAAAGGCATGACACATCACTTCAGTGGATAATGGTAAGAAGAAATAGAAAACCGACAGGAAAAATGAAAGGTAGGAGTTACTGCTTGTAGTGGGAAGTCAAAGGATACTTAACAACCGTAGATCCTAGAAGAATTAAAAACTAAATCCTGCAAGTGATCAGGAGGCAACCATACAAATGTAAGCAAACAGTGAATCTCCAAGAGATACTATTAAGTGAAAAATACAGCAGACTGATTAACACGCCAATACACCCTCTCAATAATGAGAGGACATGAAGCCAGGAAAATGTTCTCCAAGGAGGAGGACTGAGAAGAGGAGATGGCCATGGGAAGAATACTTAGTTTTCACTGTAATTTATTACTTCTGCATTGTTTTTTAAAACTATAAAAACTACAAGAGTTTTACTATAGTTTTTAATTTTCCACATGGAAGTTAATATAAAAACTTCCTTTTTGGAGTCAAATGTCTGTCAACATAAATCTAAATCCTGAAGGACCCAAAAGATGCATATCACTTAGGTAACAAGGATGCTGGAAGGGAATGTTTACACCAAGAGGGCACATGGGATACTTTCGGACAGAACAATATGCTCCCTGAAAGGAAAGCAGGTTTGAATGGTAACTTTGCATCCTGCTACTCTTAATAGTTTTTTTTCCGGTGGAACCTTTAGGGCTCTCTATATATAGTACCGTGTCAACTGCAAATGACAGGTTTATTTCCTATTTGGATGCCTTTTATTCCTTTTTCTTGTTTGCTGTGGCTAGGACTTCAGGGAAAGCAGGTTTGAATTCAGTATTTTAGGAAGGTCAAGTCAATTGCTAACTCCTTACCTGTATGGCCCTGTATTCTTTCACTTAGCTTTCCTCTGAGGAGGTCCCAAACAAGCAGTTCACCAGACTGACTTCCAGATAAAACAGTATTTCCATCCCAGATAAAGCACCTACAAGAATGATTAGAAATAATCATTATTCATCATGAAGAAGGGTTATATTACACTGGCCAAAGGAAGCCCAAGTGACATGACCGTGACCATTTGTGTAAATGGCTTCACCACTAGTAACCCAAGAAAATGTACCTCTGGGGCTTGTCTGAAGTCATAGAAGAGATAAGCATTCCTGTCTGCACATCGATGACATTTAGGCAGCCATCTTCTCCTGTGCTGAGGACATGGCGACTGTCTATAACACGAGGTGAAACACAGATACAGGCTACAGCTTCAGAGCATGATTTAGATTACTCTGGTCTGAGATTTTTATTTCTGAATCCAGTGGCCTAATGTTCACTTTCATTTTCCTTGAGCTACTTGTTTTATTAACCAATGACTATCCTGTCCTTAAAATGCTTCTGTTTCTAAGACACTGGGTTGATGACCCTTTGGTGTGAGTTCATTTACATCTTATAAATTAATTTCTCTAGTGAGTTGAGGAATTAAGAATAGTATCCAATACAGCTTTTCTCCTACCTGCAGAATGCACAAGTATACTTTACTCTGCCATGAAGCAGCCTTAGCTATAGGCAAAACCTCTTTTGTCAGCAGTGTTTTTCTTTTTGCATTCTCATTACTTATTTTAAAATAATAATTCCATGTCCTCTGTTATCATCTGTATTAAAAAGGATAATACTACCTGGGCTAAAAGCAGTATCACATACAGTTCCTGAATGGCATGGAATCTGGTGCAACATGGTGGCCGCAGTGAGGTCCCAGATATTCACTGTGCCTTCTTTGGTGCCTGAAACCAACAGTGTGCTTGCAGCATTTAGACTGATTGTATCCACCTAAAGAAGAAAACACAAATAAATATTCCATTTGGAATTATGGTCACAAGCTATGTTTCTCTGGGCCAATTCAAATATGCAGACACGATACAGATTAAGCTCTATGGTACAGTGTACTGGAGCAGCTAATGCCGGTGTATTTCAACATCACCTCCTGAATGATAATTTATTTAAAAATGAAATTCTTCATATACTAGCAAATGAAGTACTGTTAGAGGAAAATTTAATGCTGTTTTAAAACAGCCTAAAATCGACAGTCTAACTCCATGAATAATAAATTGTAGTGAGGTGCCAAACCACCTGAAGCACAGCTGATGGGTGGCTCTGAGGGACCTGGGAGAAGAGGGGGATCACTCAAGGTTATCCTTGCATATACATCTTGAAAAACATTAAGTATTTCTCAGCCTCGGCTAATCTGTCGACCATGCACATTAGGCATCATTTCACGACCTCAGAGGAAAGGCAGTGCTGTCACAGCCCAAGTGCAGCAGTGTGACCCAGTGGAAACAGAATGAGTGAAAAGCGCAAAGCCCAGCCTTGGTCTGCCCCAGGCTGCGTGTACTTGGCCATCCAGATATCGGGCCAGTGTCCTCAGCTGTTGGATGTGTGTCACCCGACAAAGGTGCTCTTGAGAGAGGAGAGGAGGCATCTGAAAAAATGCAAAGGAAAGGGCCTGCGGAAATAACCGACACAGCCTATTAAAACTGCTCTCTCTTCTCCCATTCTGCCCTGTGCTCTTCAGTTAACATGTTTTCCACAGCTGCATCCCCCACCTCAAGGATTCTCCAGCCCCTTCGTTATCTCTGTAGCTGTGTATGAATGTCAAGACTGTGTGGAACTGTTTGCTGTGTTACAGTCAGAGCTCAGCCTTTGGATAAGGAACCCGCTGAGCTGAGTGGGTGCGACATCAGTGAGTGCTGCTCTCTGTCTGTAAGCCTAAGGAGTCCGTCTCTCTGTTCAAGAATCCGATAATAGTCCTGATAACACCAAGGTCTCAGAGTCTACAAAACAAACGACCTGTAAGACCATTCCTCCCCTGCAGCCCTCCCACTCGAAGCTCCCCTCCCCACTCTGAGTAAGGAGGGACATGTAAAACCTCAGACAAAGGAATCACGCACCCCTTGCATAGACACTGCAAAAGTATATAAACTGTAATAAATCTAACCAGACCGAGCTCGTGCATGGAACTGTTAACCCCCACGCGCTCCGCCAGCCTAATAAATTCTCCTTCCTCCAAACAAAGCTGTCTGAATGTCCAAATTCCTCCGTCGGGTGTCGCTTCCTGCAACACTCCCTTTCACTTTCTGTGTCAGAAAACATGAAAGATGGGTCACATCTTGTTGCCCCAAATAGTCTGAAGGAACCCCAATATTCAATGCCATGCTCAGAGGTGAGTATTTTGAAAATCTAGTTGGACGGTAGCTAATTCTCTAGGGGAATAGGAAATGAGTAAAAAGGACAGAGTAGACTTGGAAACCCAGAGTCAGCTCAAAGAAAAGAACAGAGTTGGCCTCTGACCTCCCATAAGCAAAATAAAACAAAGCAGAGGATCATGAACACGTAAGTAAAAACAAGACTCTCCAGCAAGCCCTGGACTTCAAGGGTAGCCTTCGTGCCCTGTTGCCAGTACTCACGCCGACGTCATGTTCCAGCTCGGCCAGCATGTCAAACTGGTGTCTTTTGGTGCCTGTCATTTCTGCTGGAACACCAGACCACACCTAGGATGGGACACAGTGCAGAAGGTATTTGCAAACATTTACTATAAAAGCATTTCTAAAACATTCAGGAAGAACTCCCTTGACTAACCAACCTCCACCGAACACACTCGCCAACAAAATGGAGCTGTGTATGCTTCCGGCTCCTCTCCCACAGTGCCTGGGTCTGCCTTCCCGGCATCCTGTGCTGTTTGGACCTGTGTCTGTTTCCAGCCCTTGCATTTGCTGTTGTAATTATAATTATGTGATTTAAGTATTGTGTGAACTAAGGAAATACAAGTACAGAAGTGCTGTGTCTATTAATGTTTTGAGAAGACTCAAAAAGGGAAATCACTAAAAAAATTACGAAAATTAGGTGTAGGCAAAAAAACTTATTTACAAGAATGGGGGAAAGATTCCTGAAAAACTTTTGAAGGAATTCTACTAGTTTTAGGTTCTTGCTTTCTTTCTACACAAATAAAGTTGGGAAAATGAAGATGATGAATAATGGCGGGGTTTACGGATGGTCTTACATCAGTAGAATGGTGAATTGTGCATTTGTATGCTCTAACTTTCAATAAAATGCAATATCTTTTACTGATTCCCCACTTTAACCTGACATTTTCTAATTAACTGATCAAACACTAGTTCTAACTGTACTAGATGAGAGAGGCTGCTACTTGTACATTTCTCCATAACTCTGCTGTCTAATGAACACTAGATCATTCAAACCCCAGTTGAATATACAGTACAAAAATCATGAAAGTTTCCTATCATATCGAGAAATACACACATTAAAAAAAAACAGGCAATAATATTCCATATCCTTATGTATCACTTACATACTTTGTGAAAAATAGTGAAGCAAATGAATACATTAACAGGTAGTTGAACTTATAATATTTGTATTTATCCAAACACTTTTAGTTAGCAATTATATATAAACCTTCACTGTAGAGTCCCATGATGCAGAATATAGCCTGTTGTCATGCCAACAGATCTTACTAACGGCATCATCATGTCCCATTAATGTGTCTTGGCGTCTTCCAAATGCTATGGAATAAAAATAGCTAACAAAAAAGATAATGAGAACTATTAAAACAATATCCAGCTTAGTTTTAAGACTCTTAAACACATCTTCAAGAAACATTGTTTAACTCTACACTTACTAAGGCCTACTAGAATTACAAATTTCTTGTTCTCATGTTATCAAACCAAAATACTGAAAACTTTAATTTAAAACTAGAAATTTCCAGGTCTGGCTCATCTGTATTTTCACCTCAATTTAAAACTTAGAGAAAAATAGAGTCCAATTAGAGAAATTATTAGATTCAAATAATCATATTCAAATCCAACAGTATTATCCTCATCTATTATTTGTTCCTTTTCTAAAACGACACAACACAGTGTCCTGCCAGTGGGAGATGCTGTCCTTTCCTGCTTCATGTCCACAAAGGCAGCTGCATGCATGTGGAAACAAAGGAGCAAGCACAGATACGTACACGTTATTATCCCATGAAGAACTTATGACAGTGGCATCTCCTGGTAAAAGTAAACATGATGATAAAGCCTGAAATACAAACGATCAACATTAATAATTTACAATAATTAGTAAAATCTTAACATGGTAAACTATCTTTTATAAGATTCCCCCCGACAATTAATGCTCAAATTCTGTTTATGTTGGCCTCCATCATATTTACAAAGTTTCTTTCAACTGGCTAATTCAAGATGGCTTATTTCTTCCCAAATGCAGGAAAGAAAGTCCAAGTGTGCCAAGGGTACGAGGCTCTGGCCTGGTGGCAGTCGGGGCTCTGGAAGGCCCTGGCTCACTGTCCTGGGCTGGGGGCGCCCCGAGAACAGTGGCATAGATCATGGGGGAGGCGGGTGGGGATTATCCCCAAGAATGCAAACGCCCCCCCCGCCCCCCCCTCCCCCGCCGATTACAGATTTATGGGTAAGGAAAACTTCCAAAATTCGTTAGGGGATTCCAAATCTTTCAGATGATACGCATTAACAATAAGATGTGTTTTTTTCAGAAGAACTGGTTCTCATCGAGTCAGACATGCATACGTAATTTCAGTAGCACATGCACATTTCGTCCAACAGTTCTGACAGAGGGAGGGTTTATTAAGGAGAATTCTACTGGGTAGAGGTTCAAGTTTTTTAGGCTACAAATAAAATTACATTATTATGAGAAAGAGGCAACTTGAAAAAAATTTAAATTTAATTTAGAAGTAATCTAATTAAGGCATTCTGTAGATACCACACAGGAATAAACCCAATTGTTTTGATAGAAACAAAATGTCATTATCTGTGTGTACATAAAATGAAGTGCATAATAGTGATTTGACATTAAAATGAACTCACCATATTTGAAAATGATATACTTCTTTGTAGCATTTTGGATTCTTTAGAAAACATCTTCAAGGTGGAATCTAATTTAATAATGAGAAAGCAAGCCATAAGAATGACTTTCTGGCTCTTGCAGATGACCAAGAACGCTGCCCTTCCGCCCCAGGCAGAACACTGGGTGGTAAGCAGGGCGAGATGACCGAAGGCCTCATCCTACATTAAGATTCTGTGATCTGTGGCCCCATGACAAGGAAACCAGTGAAAACCTGGCACAGACACAGCACACGGCTGACCTTGCAGCATGACTGAACACGGACTTGTCTAGTGACTGACAGAAGCTGAAGTTAAAGAGGTGTAAAACAGCAATTTTAATATTAAAGAAAGAAAAGACTGTGGCAATATAAGTTGTTTTTTCTTTTTTTAACCAATAGCCCAATTGTGGTGTGATACCTTGTACTAAATTAGCATTTATGAAAGAGAAATGCCAACTTTCCAAAAAATAATGAAGTAGGGATTAAGATGTCCAAGCTTTTAATTTCCCTAACAGAAGTTTTAGAAGTGTACCAAAACCTCTTGAAAACCACGACTCACAAATCACAATGTGCTCCAAATATCCCATATTTGACATATGTAACATTTCCTCATTTGTAAACATACAACATGATAGATAAAAGGTCAGAATGAGATTTAAATAATTTCTTTTGCATAGTAAAATTTAGTATTTCAACCTAATTTTTACAACACCAATACACAGAAGACCTGAAACTTTATAAACATAAGTCTAAGTAAAACATTGTCCAGCATTAGCTTGAAAACAAAAACAGATGAACACAATATCGCCTGAACTTTTCTGAGTGACATAATTTACTCTGCTATTCTTCTCAACCTTGCTTTTGATTCTAAAAAAAAAAAAGACCTTTCTATAGGCAATTCCGAGTATTCATTGCGAAGTCTACTTAAGCCTATTAATTTGGCGCATCCTACAGAAAATCATAAGCCAGCCTGGTATATAAAGATGCTTTCCTTGAACTGAAGGTTCCTTGCTGTACCAGAGGTAATCGTGTCACAGACAGCTGGAAGAGCTAGTCTCACAGGTGATGGGAACGTTCCTGTCATGCCCATGTATGTAAACACACACTGCATGTCTGAGAAAGATACGTAACTTCGGGGTGACAATCAGGATACATATGTAAATCAGTAATATGAATTATTAAGACTGAGAAGAAACAAATAGGAAAAATAAAGCGACTTAAAAAAAACCATCTTTCTTTCCTTTATTTGGCAAATTCGCCAAGAAGCAATATAATGCTCAATAAGCCTCAGAGGCTTAAAGCCTTGAAGTTCCTAAAACTCGTGGTTCAGAAGGTCATACAAGTACAACAAACTGAAGGATTCAACAAACCATGTCAGACAAATCCAGCTAAGACGCGAGCTTTGCTCAAAGGAAGCGTTCCACGCCGTGTGACAACGCTGGCAGACGCAGCAGGTGGGAGCCCTCGCAAAGCACGGCTGCTTCCTTCCACCGGGGCATCATGGCCTCAGTGGCCCCAGCGTGGGCCAGGGCGCATGCTGCAAGCTGACCTCCCTTAGTCTACAGCGGAATCATTTTCTGTGCTTTGCGGAAAATTCTGTTTTATGAAATCTTAGACTGTATTTCAAGGAGAAAGGAATGACATGCTACAGATAAAAAACCAGGATTACAGAATCTGAGAGGAGCGGCTGATTCACTCTGAAGGGCTTAGTTCGACAGCATCATTTCTTAACTTAATGGATGAAAAATATAATTTCCTATGATAGAGACAAAAGAGCAAGTAGACTCAAAAACAGTCAGCTACTAATTTTGGGGTAGAACTGGTTATTTTAAAACCCAAACAGGGTAGGTTTTACCTATCGTAACATATTACCCGTTTCGTCTTCACACCTCCCAGAGCACCTGCCACCACACATGGACCATACCAGGGACAGGGCGAGCTTTAACTAATTACATAACGCACAGACTGCCAGAGAAAGCAACGGTATGTACAGCAAGAGATGCTTTATGCTTAGTCCCTTTTTAAGATCAATATAGGAAAATTTTAACGTGTCATTAAAATATAGTAACAAGTCGTATCAACCAGCCACTGCAGGGTTTTTCATAGTTTTGACAATGTATAAGTACATTAACAATGTTAGAATTAGATTTCAAGCTAAATCCTACAAGAAACAGCCTGAATGTATACTGAGTGACAAAAATGAAAAGCTTCACAGCAAATGTGCATTTCCATGTGCAAACGCACTCGCCCGTGCTGCAGCTCTGACAGCAGCTGCTGGGTCTCCGCGTGATGGGGCGGGGCGGGGGAGGGGGCATCCCAGGGCAAACGCCCTCTTGAGGCAGGAAGGGCTTCCCGCAAGCAGGCAGATGGAAAGCGAGCTCTTGCTGCCCCATCCCTTAAATTTTGGGAAACCTTCTCAGCAACAGAAAGGTATTTTTTTTTTCACAACAAACTACATAAAATTGTAAGTAATATATCACAAATTCATTGCTCAAAATGTATCCTCCATGGAGGGAGAACAACAAGCACAGCCCTGGACCGAGTTCAGGAACTCGGACACTTTCTGATTCTGGGTAAGCCACTTTTTGGGCAGGAAAACATACCTTGTGAGGTCGTAAAGACTGAGGACCCATTGCAAGAGACCGCTATGCCCGTAACCGCCCTGTTCAAAGACAAAGTTTCGTCAATCACCACCCACCTCGTGCTAGGACACCTGTCTCTTTCAAGTCTTTGATTTAATTTTACCGAGTTTCTGTATTTTTTTGATTCACAGCTCGTCTGCTGGATCGGACCATTACCAAATCATCACTAATTAATTCCGTTTGGGGATACCTGGGGCTAGGAAACAGTCCCACTCTTAGCTTCCCGAGCTGCCGCACGCAAAGCTTAACATTTCTGACAACTGGAGGACAACTAATGCTTCTTCTCTTTCAATTCCGCCGTATGTGACCATCGCCCGAATGACTGAAACTCTTTACAATCACCTCACTGGCCTCGTCACTGAACAGAATGTACCGAGCATCTGTGCAGTGAGGACACCACTGGCTGCTCCTAGCATGTCCTGTTAAAGGTTCGTTCACATGGTCACTGCCTTGAATTACAGGCCCCTTTCCACGAGTCGTTTTGAGATGCGGAGAGAGGACAGCCATTGCCGTAATGAGTAAGGAGGAACTACGCATTCTTTTCAGAAGGCCGAGCTCTGCTTTTAACCACTGATCCAAAGCAGAACGGCATGTTCCCTTCACAAAACGCCCATGGTCATGGGCAGGACGAGCCTTGTCTTATCTGTAACACGGCAGATCAGGTGACGTCAGTGCTTCTCAAGCCGTTCTGCCCAAGTACACAAATATCCTTCATGGCAGAAGACAGGGACACTCAACGCGCCCCCCCCTCCCCACAGTCTGACAGCAAGCCCAGCTTCTCGGTGGTATAGGTATTATATTTAAAATTCCTGTGGACTTTACAATGTTCTCTCTTTCTCTCTCTCTTTCCACACACACACACACACACATTTCTTATCATTTTTTAAAAAGATGTATTTTCCTCTACAATATCAGTAAATTCAACACTTAGGAAGAATATACTGTTTATCCTGTGGCTTTACATCACTGCAGACTCGGAGAGCTGTGTATCTCAGTGTGAGAGGCAGAAAGCTACCTGCTGTCTACAGACCCCATCTACAGAAACCAGCTACAGAAATGACAGCATGGTGGGCCGACACAAATCCGTTTTGTGCCAACTCTCTCTTGCCACATAGACTTCACGGAGCTGATCACTATAGACCTTTTCGGGGGATAAAAAATAATCAAGATGACATTGAAAGAGAACTTCCTTCTTGACTCAGCTTAAAATGGTTTCGCCACTTCTGCGAAGACGGACAGAGACATTCTTACTCTTTGTGAATTTTATACTGCTCATACAACTGAAGTTTGGCGATGTTATTCCAGGCCAGCGTTTTGCTTTCTTCGGTCAGGTCTTCGAAAGACTCTTCACCTGGAGAGACTACATTAAATTATTGCTAAGCGAGTTAACAAAATTAGACAACAAGCATTAGAGTCACAATATTTTCTATTAAAATCAAATAATCAAGAATACAAAATATCCCACCAAAATACACTTGATAGATAGGCTCCTTGTTAGTCAAGGAAAAATAATAAGGCACATAATCTAAATAATATGAAAAATCATTTGGAGAAAGATTAAAAAGTATCTTTGAACACTAGAGTGTTTTTATCGTTTTGTCAACGTTTGCAAAGTTTTCACTTGGCCCGTAACTTGAGAACATCAGGAAACACAAGACTGAATAACCATTTCCTTGTCAGCAATCTTTGCAAACATCGGATGGTTCCCTAAGACTGCTGCGGTTCTGTTTTAGTTTTGAGGAGGAGAAAGCAGAGATGAAAGCAATTACTGCAAGTGCTCCCAGACAGGCCTAGCTAACTGATCCCTTCCCTTCTGTTTCAAGAAGGGCTGGAACAATTACCCCTTTTAAAATAATCACGAGACAGTGGTGTGGGTCTGGTAACTAAGCTGAGCATGGGTTTAAGAAGCATCACAAGATAATCCAATGGTCTTTATGACTTAATCCTGTGGGGTTATCTCCATGCTTGAGAGCATACCCAGCTAGCTGTGTGTGCCTAAGACTGAATGTGCCTGGAACAGATAAATTTGGACATAATAAGAAATCAAGTGATTTTGTCCCTAAAGTTCCATATAGTGTCACACTCCTTCTGAGAGCCTACAGGTTTGAGGCGTCTTATATGAAACATAAAACATAGATAACTAGGTGAAGGTGCAGGTATTTTCCTCCCCCTCCAAACACTAGATGTGAGAACAGATCAAGTTCACTTTAGCACCTAGCGTGAGCCTGACACAGAACAGATATTCTGTAAATGTTTGTCAAACAATCGAAAAAGAAAATACACACGAAGAGAGCACCCTGAATTCAAGATCTGTATGTGGGGGTGCAAGAGAATTAGGGACAAAGGAAGTCATTTTTGGGCAGAGTAGGAAAGAGTGAGGTGGATAGTGACAAAGCAGCCATGGCCAGGACATAGCAATGTGAAAAAAAGAATAGTTAAGAATCAAACGCCAGCTTGGAAAAGCACAGAAAAGAGAACTGTAATCATCACAAGAAAAATACTGCCGAGTCTCAAGTCACCAGAAAATAAGAGAAATTTGATTTTCTTTAAAGGCAATATTAAAAACAAACAAAACAACAACAAATATAGGCTGTTGTTATTATTTGTTTTTAGCAGCACCACAATAAGATGGTAAAGCGATCATCGCTAAGGAGCACGACAGTTCATGTTTCATCTCCTGATCTTCCGAATCGTCAGAAACATCTTAAGCAAAACAGAGAAACAAAAGGTGACACTCATTCTCTTTGCAAAATTTACCTGGAGAATCTGCTGTGGAAGCATTACAACTGGGGGTTTGGGGCGAACTTTTAAACTTTGGGGTAATCCTTCGAGGATGTGGTATCGCAAAGAGCTGTTTTGGTGTCTGGCCAAATTCCAGGATTTGGGTCAGCATGGCTACTTTCTCATCAGGATCCTCGATGCTTTAGGAAAGAACACAAACAGTGCAGTGAACCACTAAGCTCAAGTTCCCTGAAAGCACACACTTCAGATAATACAGGCCTACAGGAGAGAGAGTACCTTCAAATGCTAATAGCAACTATGTGCCAGAATGGTCTAAAACTCATCATAGATTTTCTGATAATTTTCTGAGGCTCAGTAACTCACGTAATGGTGAAAGCTTCCACACTTTCATATTATCAAATAACTCCATTAATCATTTAGTTAAAGAGATATTTTGTAACTCAAGTAGAAACTCCTTATAGATATAAGTACCTGTTCAAGTCTACACCGCCTTCATAGGTCAGGGGATGGAATACTGAAAAGAGAGACATAAAACGCTATTGAAAGATGCACTGTTCAGTTATCATACACTCTGCTCAGAATTTTAAAACTCAATATCCACTTTAAACTTTTATTCAAAGAAATTAATTTTCACTTTGCAAAACAGACTAATAATATACAACTTCAGTAAATATCAATTTGAATTATTATCTTCATTAAGCAGAAATCTAACTGGCAGGTTAGAGGACCTATTATCTCAGTGTATTTCTCATTCGGCATTATCCTCCCCTGAGGGGAAGCATGAGTCACTCTGTCCTCTGCACTGGCCTATGAGAAGTCCCGCCTGAACTCCCAGCTCCACTTCCTTGTCATCGATACTGAGAAAACTGGAGGCAAGTAAGAACTGAAATTGACGAGGAGGTGTACCAGTGTTGGTTTCCTTCTGCTCAATTAGAAACTTTGGGGCCCTTCACAGCAACTGAGGTAGCTGTTCCATCATGTCTTGATTGAGTTTTAACTGAAATTATTGAATAGAATAGAGAGTACATGCTGAAATCGCAAGACTTTAGAAGAAAGACCTCTTGGCATCATGGCGAATTCATGTTCTTTAGGCAAAAGTACTTCCTCCTCTGTTACTCAGTGTCTAATACAGAGTCACTGGGCCAGTAGGCCTCGTTTGCTGATATAAGATTCTTCTGGCGAAGAAATAAATTTGACCGTTCTGCCCTCATTTTCTTTTGGTGCTGGTGAGGGGTTGTTTTGTTTTTATTCAATGCTAAATGAACTTTCAATGACCATGACCTACCATTATGGGCCCCAACAGCCTCACTTCCTTTTTGCTTGTAGCCAAATATTAAATCAACCCACTCGTGAAGGTGCTCCGACACATAATTACTTTCCAACGCATCTTTGCTCTTCTGTAGAAAGTCCTCGGGACCTGTTAGATGAGACTCGATCAAAACATCATAATCTCCATTTTATTTTCTCTCATTTCTTTTGTCTATCCACATGTAAAGTTTCTAAGATAGGCAAGAGGTACATATTTCTTAATGAGGTTGCCTCCATCATATAAAATATAAATTTTGCGGGGGAGAAAGTGGCAAAAATATTTTTTATAACATTTAGGTTTCTCAAGCATATATCAATGTTTTTACAACACAGACTCATTGAACATTTCTGATTTGAAATATGAGTGATATTGCCTCATTTTGATAGAGAATTATGCTGTTATTTTAAAATCCACACAATTAAATAGTTAATAATACTGAAATTCCACTACTAGGTTAAGAACTTCTATCATGCATTACTTTCAAAGTGGTACTCACTCCGTGCCCAAGGGGGAAGTTCTACATCATCCACCATCTGCCCTCCTTGTCTCTTTCCCAAATTCAGCTTCAGGCTATTGACTAGAAAGCTGACATCATCGCCATAGAATTCGGGAATCAACTAAAAGTTTCAGGGACAGAAAAATAAAAAGGACAGCAATAAACATTTTTTAAGCAGTTAGAAACCACAAACCCAGTGAATCATTAGCTTTTTAAAAATTTATACATATTATTTTAGTTTAGTTTGGTTTAGTTTTCATTTTTTTTTTAATTGAAGGAATGATTTAATATTTTTTCTTTTCTTCTCTTCCCCCATCTACCTACCCCTCCCCACTACCCTCTGGTAAATTTATATTTTAATTTAAGTATAATTGGTATATACTCTTATATTGGTTATATTAGTTTAAGGTGTACAATATAGTGATTTGACATTTTTACACATTAGCTTTTTTAAACTGCTTACCTCTTTAAAATCTGTTGCACCATCCAAACAGTTTTTCCAAGTTTCTGCAATGCTAAAAATGAAACAAATTCAACTGCTTTTAACTCCAGGGCCTGGAAACAGCCACCGTAGCGCTTTCTCTGGACAGAGGTGTTCTACACTTTACCTATAGTAACTTATTTCTCTCATTAACTCAGAATTCTTGATTTCCACCTGAATCCCCCTTGCACAAATGAGAAAAAATTTTCTAGGCTCTCACAGGACCGAGCGTGGAGTCAGAATACAGCCCCGGATGGGACATCTCCAAGCCCTTGCCATGAGCCTTCGCCCACATACTGCCTCACTGAAGGGCCAACGGAAGCAGGTGCTTAAACACTGGAAAAATAACACAACTATTTTAAAGGCTCATTTCAAAAAGGATTATAAATAAACATACACAGAGTTTAGAAAAAGATTGAAAAGACAGAGACTAAAAGATTAACAATTAATATTATCAGCGTGGTGGGGTGCCAAGTGAACTCTATTTTCTTGTTTCTAATTTCTGATTTTTTGGGGAGGGCGAGAAAATACTACTTTTACAATTAAAAAAAAGTTATTTACACACTCACAGGGAATGGTATTCAATTCATAGCAGAATTATGTAGAATAATGAAATGTTGAAAACAGTCTAAATGCCCAACAATAAATGATTAAAACAGTTAAAAAATATATTATGACATAGGTTAGGATGTAATACACTAAATTTTAAAATGACATTATTTTGAAGAACACTTAATAATATGGGAAAAAATTCAAGATTTAATATGAAGCTACAAAAGGCAGGGAAATAACTATATTTAAAGTATGTTCTCACAATTACACACACGTGCACGCACACACGCGCGCGCGCGCACACACACACACACAGAAAAAGCCTAAAAGGGATATAACAATTAGTGATTTTTTTACATATCTTTATATTTTGATTATACCTAGTTTTTTGAAACAAACATATTATATATATATTTAGAAAGTTTAAAAAATGGGTGAGGCATTTATGTCAAACCTGTTGAACATTCTGTCCGCATTATCAAATCTTCCATTTTGCAGGCACAGCATATACTCTGGTGCTAGAGGGGGAAATAATCAGAGTTACGTGAAATCACAGAATCACTGGAGAATCCCCGTGAGATAACCCTGAATTGGGGAGCGGGGGATGGTAAAGAGCCTCACCGATCCTAACAAGGTAAAACAGCACGTAACCGGGGGAGGAGTAGTGACTGCCGTACATGAACCTGGGCTCCGGCATCTCCTGGTAGCGCGTCTACAATATATGGGAAAAAAATACTACTAAATGTTGGCTATGAGAATAATAAGTGACTCGAGGAGTCATACTAAAAGAAATCATGGCATGGGCATATATTTCATAATATCTCTGTCGAATAAGAAAATGAAAGATAAAAAGAAGCAGAAAAATCTGTGCACAGACACAGCATTGCTGTGACAAGTATTTTGGTTTTCTTGGCTCAGTGGTAACAATGTTGGTGCTGGATTGCATATTCAGAATGGATTTTCTGTGTCTCTTGTGCTATTTACTAGAGAGCACCTTCATGAAAATAGGTAGTAAACTTGTAATCAGGTCAGCCTCCTACTTCCTGAATTGTAGGCAAAAAATACAAATGGTGAGCAGCTAAATTCATGGGGGAAGGCAGCGGGCAGAGAAGGGGAATGAGAAGAACCATGATCACTTTGGATATATCTCCCCTAAGTTTTAGAGAAACGAGTTTCAGTCACTCTAAAAACACAGGCCATTAAGTTCTTATTAACCCAGGATCCCTCCGTACACGTACCAGTAGTCTCTCCAGCCGTTCCTTATTTAGGGCCCCGATTGGCTTACTAAGATCTCGGAAGGTTCCTGGATTTGACAAGTCTATATAAATAAATACGTTTTTAAAAATTAATTAATCAAAATAAATAAAGAAGCAAGCTTATCTAGTATCCCCCTGAACTGATTCCTAAACACACATTTATTTCCACAAAAGTTTTTAAAAATTGAGACACATTCATTAGAATTGTAGTATTTCTGATAGTTATTTTCATAGCTGTGAAGTGAGAATTTCTGAGTTTTAAGTTAGCAACAGCCACTCAAGAGTAGTATCTCTAACTAGAAAATGCCCTGAATTTTTCTGAAAAAGACCTACTGATAAAAAACTATATTCCAAGTAAAACAACAACAAAACTAAAATTTTAAGTCATTATTCTTCTACTGAGATTTACTTTACAAATTTTAATTCCAGTGAATATAATTCTGTGATAATAGCATGATTTGAGAACTAGGGACATGAATATTATCAGAGAAATAAGTTCATATTCCTAGAAAATCTCACTCTTTCAAGTATAAGGACCCAGTAAGTGAACTGTCAAAAGGAATTTATTGTTCACAGTATGTAATTTTAAAATATTACAAAATAAATTATAACATGATCACGATTTTTGTTAAAATAATTTGAAGTACATATACCACAAAATTAAAATGCCTACCTCTCTCAACTATAATTGAAAAAAACATTTTTTAAAGGCTACCTCTCAGTAATGTTATTATTGATGATTTTTATTTCCCTTTTGAATATTTCAGTACTTTCTAAATGTTCTATAATGAATAGTTATTACTTTGGTAATCACATTTTTTATGTGAATGTAAATATAATATGATAATCTGAAATAATTTTCAAAGTGGAAAACTAAAGTATTTCAAAACGTGTTATGTATAGGTGATAATGATAATACTGGCTGAAAATCACATTCATATTTTCTAGGCATGTCATTCAAGAAGTACGTGAGTATTTTCTTTTAGGATTATAATAAAATTAAGAGACAGTGGAGAAAATATATAAAGCACATATAATTTATATAGCACTTATCCACTATCTTGAAATGAAAACTGACAATCTTTAGTAATAAAATCGAAATGGGTTCTAATCTATTCAAATACCACCTCATGACTCTATGAAACAATTTATTCTCTCCTTTAAAAACCAAGCTTCGTGGCATTTACCCACCCAGTTCTGAACTGCAGTAATCGCTGATTACCCACGGGAACACCGGGTATTGGGAGAGGTCATTGCAGCTGCGGTCGGCCAGGTTGTTGAGGTGCAGGAGGTACTGGTAGTTGGAAAGGTGCCCACGCTGCCACTGCAGCGTGTAGCTCTCGGCAGTGCGCTCTGCGACATGGTGCTCTGAGGAGGACAGGGGCTTCGAGGTCACCAATGAACTTGGCAAATGTTGGTTAAGTTTTACTTGGTATGTAAAAGCCATATGCTTTAAATGTGGACCCTTCTATGCATTTTTGAAAAACACATTTTAAGAAAAACAAAAAGAGGCTACGGTTTGTTTTTACTAAATAATTGTTCCATTAAATATGAATATCTCAAAGATCCAAGAGGGAAAATTATTAAATATGTTTAGAAAACACATCACATACATTAAATATATAGTATAGGACAAATGTAAAGGTATGGAGCAAGTATATAAATATTACAAGGTAACATATTTATAATATTATATATAATTGATAATATATAACAAAGAATTTTTCCAAAAGTGCTTGAGTTTTAATGCATTTTAGAGGCCATGCCCATTTGCAAAAGCTTATTTCCTCCATTTTTTTATGAAATCAAAATAAAACGACCTTTTCGTTTCCTAGGAGCACTACTACTAAATTGTCAATGAGTGTATTATTTATGCACATGAGGAATAAAGAAACTGTTAAAGGAGAAAAAAGGTATTTGGCAAGAAGACGCGATTTCTCAAACTGGAAGAACCAGAAAGATGACACTCAGAAATACCTCAGGAAAAATGGAATCACAGGTTACATGGTGCCAACGATAACTTTCCTTTCGGAGAGTATAAAATGAGTCGACTGTTCTATTTTGTTCAGAAAATTCTGCTTTCAACTTTATATTGGCTGCATCAAGCAACTTATCTGACTCATTTGTTGATTCAATATTTATTCCTATTTACTTTTCCAATTTTCTTCTCTAATCGGGGATAGGAAAGGGCTTTAAAAATCAAAACATTTATCCTCATTTTCCATTCTCAGAACACCTCAGAGAAAGTCTGAACAACTTTAGAAATAAGCTCAGAGAGAACAGACAGCTTTATAGAAGACTTTTTGGGTCATGGCAAGTTTTTTGACTTGAGATTTTAAGACTCACCACAAAAGTTGTGTTTCTGTTGTAATGTCATTATAGTTAGAAAAATACGTAAGTTAAATCAGGAGACAGGAGACAATACTAAACCTGTACCAAAGCTATACTTATGCATTAAGTGAAACTGAATAGCTTAATGTGAGGAGAAAAAATATAAACTCTAAACCTTTTGTAAAATAACATATGGTCCTTATTGAAAATAAATTATTCCTCCTTAAAGGAAAATTTCACTCCTAAGGAAGTACTTCACAATGCACCTCATAAATGGTTTCACTGTACACTAGACTATTAAACAAAATTAAGATGGTATTAACAAAATCCCAAAATCTATTTTTAAAAATCATTCCGAAATTCTAGTCATCTGGCACCTGGGTAAACAAGAATAATTTAATTTGGCCAAACAACTTAATATGTTTATGCTTGAAAAGAAAAATATAGGTGTTCTTTCTGATAAAGGGAGGAAGATTCACATTTTCCATGAAAGATTGAGGAAATATTAATTAAAAGCAAACTGAGTCCCACAGTACTAAACTGAGCCTAGAAGGCTCGTGTGCTCCTTCTGTATTGTTTTCCTGCTCATGATTGAGACCACAATGAACGATCACAAACATATGACTGGATAACTCACTGTCTCACATTGAGAAATGGAATCTTGGTTTCCATAAGACATGACTGGACATAAAGATAACTAGGTGGATTCTTTACGATCCATTCAAATCGGGTATTGTTAAAATACAAAAAAAATATTTATCAAGAATTTTTAAAACACTCAATTGGAGTGAACTATTACCACAATTCATTAAATCTCCCTTAATTTTTTTTCCCCTCAACTTCCCTTGTGCTAGATTAAGGTCACATGACTGGGTTATAGCCGATGGGATGAGGGCAATTTGCCAACTATAGTTGCTAATGAAAAGAAATAAGTAGAACCATAGAGAGGCAATTCTAGCCATCTGGCAACTTTGTAAACATGAATAATTTAATTCAGCCATTCAAGCTGATAACTGAATAACCGATTAAACTAACTAGAATAACACAGATAGAGCATTTTCCTTCTCTTATCATCTATCCCAGTTACTTAGGAGTTGAACTACCTTCATATGAATATATACAATGAAGGTGAGCACCAAACCTAGATACGTGGCAATATAAAAATAGAGTTCATCTCTATCTTGAGGGTCATAGAACTTTAGGTAGATGTCAGAACACAGATCGTCTTCTGTACAAAACACTTCCAAGCCCTATAAATTCAGAAAGAAAAGAATAAAATGACATTTTATTCATCTTGCAGTTACAATATATTACAGTTACAAAAGCTTTTTACTTAAACATCTATATTTTTTACTTGTAGGTCTTGTATTCATATTCTCCAGGTATAAATTTGATAAATTTCCCGAGAAGAAGACATGTATCTCTAAACTTTTAAAAATAGCTTTTTGGTGTTGAATATTTTCATTGATAGTAGATTTAGTGAACTTAGTATTTTGAAATTCAAAATTGGCTGATCCGTTTTCTTCACATATCTTCTTCAAACACAAATGTTTAGCTTTCTTTTATACGTCAACCTAACAGACTGATAATTGAATAACCCATTCAACTAATAACTTGCAGTTATTCTTGAGAAAACTATGAGATTTGTGAATGTTGCGTTGGTAAGGCTGAGGAAGGACAGGAATAGACAAAGAAATGATGAAAGCAGAGTTGTCCTTGGTTCAAATACAGGCTTTCATCATTTACCAGTTAAGGAACAGAGGAAATTAACTGTTAGAATCTCAATTTCCTTATGAAATAGGATATCATCTACCTCACAGGGATTATCATCATAAACAAAATACTGTATATAAATTGCCTGTTACACAGAAGACAATGTTAATTTCTTCCCTTTATCTGACTCTATACCCAAAGGAGGAGATTTTTAATAGTATCTGTTCCCATAATCCTCTATTAGCACTGGAAATGTAGAGTAGCCTTTTAAGTAAAACAGGCAGGAAAACAGGTGAATCTCACAAATATAAAATAAAAATGAGATGCTTAGAATTCCACAATGCTTTTTGTAATGCCAGCAGGTCAGTTATTGGTTAATCTTCAAAGGAAAACAAATGAATTTATACTGATGTCAAACTAAAACACCTTGGAATCAAACCTTATGTGGGGATTGGTTTCTAAGGTAAGCACGTAAGACGAACAAAAGTATGGACATATGCTTATTCAGGGGAATGGTGGGAAGAACTGCCTATATGATTTAATTGGTTATTTTGTTCATTTTTCTCCCTTAACAAGCCCAAAGGCTGAAATAATATGTTAACTGTGAAGACGCTCCAGTTCCACTGAAGAGTTAATTTTGTACTAGCTTCCAGATTTTACTTTAGGACCTGGCTGCTATGAATAGGAGGTGGCAAGTGGCACTGGGTTGGTTCTGCATACGTTTCCCCTGCATAAGTCCAGAAACGTGAGAACGCAGGAGTGAGAAACTCGAGGAAGCGCACTTGAGCTCTCCTGCTCTTAGAGACAAAATAGTTTTGCAACAGCCCTCTCACACAGAGAAAGGACTGATTCCTTTATGAATTTCTAGCTCATCCAAAAGAAAGAGCAGCAAGACTGAGTCCATTTGCTTACGTATGCACTTCTCAGACATGCCGACTGTTTATAAGTTACTAAGCCACTGGCTAAACTGAAAGGACAGCAATCACCCACCCAGAATGGACATTCTGCTTGAACTCACCAAAGGCATGAGGCCGTGCCTCCTTTTATAAATGCGGCGGACATCCTGGAGTGTTATCTGGACCACGGGCTTCTTTAAAAGTAAAAAGACAATCTCAAATGTCAACATTCTGACACAATTAGAAGTTGTCCTTTAGTATCAGAAAGGGGGGGGAAATGACCAAATCTTGTCTTCTCAATACATTATGAGTGAATGAACAGGTGAAAAGCGAGATCTTAGAACAAGGCATATCTGGTTTTACATTCTGGTCTGCCCTTTTTCACATGCTTTATGACCTTGGACAAGTCCCCCTACCTCCATTAGGCACCAAAAATATGGTAATGCACTCATCTATCTTTCCGATTATTGCAAGGTTGCTGAGTGATTCTGAATATTAAAGGATTGGTGTAGATAACCTCTCATGAATTCTGCTATCTTTTTATAGAGCAATGATTTGCTTAGTGCAGATTCATCTTTTTTTAGAATGTCTTTTATCTCCTTAAAAACTATAGTGTATTAAGGCTCAGAAACAACTATAGTAGAAAGCAGGGCCTCTAAAATTTTCTTTCTTTATAAGGAGGGCAATTTTCTTGCTTTTCTAGAGCCTTAAAATGCTAGCAAGAGAGAAATGAGGCTAGAAAAGGCACTGAGATTGGCTAAAAGGTGATAAGATAATCTTCCTTCTCATGAGTGGGAGGGATAAATGGATCCTGAGACTATGGCATATACTCAGATATTTTTCCAAAAGGTTTTGACCCCAAGCAAAACTAACAGTAGTGGCCGAGACAATTCATTACACCACTAGGAGAATACCCATCAGCAATGTGTACTGTGTCTACTGGAGGGCTCGGCCAGTGTGCCCTACCACCTGGTGGACAGAATTATTATAGCACCGTCTTTCATCTAGAAAGGTATTAGGTGTTTCGGTGACACAGAATGACTGACCAGCCTGGAGAACTTCCAGAATACAGCCCTCGACAGCAGAAAGCATTCGGTCTTTGCACTGCCCTGCCAAGTGGTCCAGCGGCAGTGTCAGAGTGTACTGGGATTTCTGTTCTTTTAACGAACCACTCCTAAAAGGGGCCAGATCTAGATAAAACAACAAATGTTTACGAGTTTTACTGTAGAAATCGGAGTTTCTCTTTACTTTCTAGTCTAGTAAGTCTAAAGTCATCATGAGGGAGAAGACGGCTTCCACCCTCTCAGCGGGAGCGCTGGAGCGGCCTCATTACAGCCTCCGCGTGCACCGCTGGACTGGCGCAACAGACAGCTTGGCACTGCTTCTTCAGGGACAAGTCAGATCTATTGATTTGGTTGTGATTAAGGAAAAACGAGAAATGATGACATTGGTGCATATATAAGCAGATAGACAGAAAACATCCATTTCTTCTTACTCTTCATATACATCACTAGTCTCTTCCAGAAGTGCCTCGAAGCAGAAAGGTGTATAAACTCCACTGACCCTTTACTAAAATCGGGAGGGGTAGGGTTTCTTTTCACGACACTGAGAGCAAGTAACCCCAAAATGACTGAGAAGAGAGCAGAAGAGCTCAAACTCAGATTACACAAGATTACGTAGAGAGCTTGGTAAATACACGCATGCCGGAAGGAGTACAGACGGTAATTTCGATCCTCACCAAAATGTGGGAACAGTGTAACGGTGAAGTCAAGTTCACAGGGAAGAGAACATAAGGTGAATGCTCCGGTGCTAAAGGAGCTTTCCATCTGGTCATGTGGTCTTCACTCACCGGGTACCCATTGAGAGGCTGAAAATACAGGTTGGTGTCAGTGATGCACACATGTCCGGGATTTGTCACCAGAGGTGTCACCATTTCGGCTTGGCATTCCATGTGTAGTTCTTCAGAAACACTCTGAAATCTGAGAATATAATTTTTAGCAAAAGTAAAAAAATAAAAAATCAGAAGTCGATCTACTTTCTAGGTTTAACTTTAAGAAAGCTACAATTGACTGCATAAAATTTGTCTAAAACTGATTTAATACAAGATAAATGGTAATATAAATTGGCTGCTTAAATAAAACTGACATTTTTTAAATAGTTTAAGAAAATCTCGATTTTTAAAACACAGATGAGGTTAGTATTACAGAAGGGAAGACAGACAAGTAAATGTTACTAAATTATCCTTTAGCTGAACTCTTATTCCTCCTCCTAAAATAAACTGACCTTGAAGCTATCCTTACATTAGCATAATTTTATATTTCTGTGTCATTAAGACTTACTTTTGTAGTCATAAAAACCATTTTGACATGAGTAGCGTTTACTTCACACCACACTTTATAAGGCTATGAGCACATAATTACAATTACTTAAATGTCAGTTCCAAAGTCCAGTTAGTTGGCCCTTGAAAAACATGGGTTTAAACTGTGAGGGTCCACTTATATGAGAGTTGTTTTCAATAACTACATACGGTACTGTAAGTATATTTTCCTTATGATTTTCTTAATAGCATTTTCTTTTCTCCAGCTCACTTTAGTGTAAGGATATATCACATAATATATAGAACATACAAAATATGTGTTAATTGACTTTATGATGTTGAAATGGCTTCCAGTCAATAGTAGGCTATTAATAGTTAAGTTTTGGGGGAGTCAAAAGATATACACGGATTTTTGACTGTGTGGGGGATTGGCGCCCCTAACCCCCATTGTTCAAGGATCAATTGCATATTCTTTTGTGGATTTACTGCAGTAAAATGAATCAAAGATGATTTCTCCACTACCCCCTTCTAAATTATTTAAATAGTCAAAAAAAAAAAAAAAAGCCCATTGTCTTTTTGCTCTACTAATTAAACATTTAGAAAAGAAATAAATAATCAACATTTTAAGGCAATTACTTAGATAACTGGGCTAAAAATAAATCTCCTTTATAAGTAGCAAGACAAAAGTATACAAAGGCTTACTTTTACTTCCAGTTAGGATATAAAAGAAACCTCAATTTTAACATCTTTCTCTCAGTAACTGATAGAATAAGTAACAAAAAAAATCAGTAAAGTATAGATGATCTGAACAATCTTCAACCAACTGGACCATTCATAGAACACTATATTCTATAGCTGCAGGGCACACATTCCTTTCAAGGACATAAGAAACATTCACCAAGACAGACCAGGTGCTAAGCCATAAAACAAATCTCAACATATATCTAAAGATTGAAATCATGTAGAATATATTCTTTGAACCAAGATAGTATCAAATTAGAAATCAATAACAATAAAATAATTATAAATTCCCCAAATTTGTGGAAGTTAAACAACATATTTCTAAATAACCAAAAGAAGAAATGAAAAAGGAAATCGTGAAATAGTTTTACATGAATGATAATGAAAATATAACATCAAAATTTGTGGGATGCAGCTGAAGCAGTGCTTATAGGTAAGTTTACTACTTATACTACAAAACAAGGTCTAAAATCGGTGATCTAAACTGCAGGAAGCTAGAAAAAGAACAAGTTAAACCCAAAGTAAGTCGAAGGAAGGCAAACGTAACAGTGGAAATCGATTTTATATAAAATGGAAAAATAGTCAAAAGTTGGTATCTTTGAAAAGATTAATAAAATTGGCAAACCTCTGGCAAAAGCAAAACCGGACAAATAAATAAAGATTTACAGAGAAATATTTCTCATGAACATAGATATAAAAATCCTTTACAAAATATCAGCAAAGCAAATCCAGTAATACATAAAAAGGATAATATATCATGATAAAGTTGGATTTATCTCGTGAATACGTGGTTGGTTCAACATTGAAAAAAATCAATGTAATTCACAATATTAACAGAATAAAAAAATATGATCATCTTAATAAGTACAGAAGTATTTAACAAAATTTGAAGTGTATTTTTGAAAGAACTCTTAGCAAACCAGGAATAAAAAGGACCTTCTTCATTCTGATAAAGGGCATCTCTGAAAAAGCTATAGCTAGCATCACTCTTTAATGATGAAACATTAAATACTTTTCCTATAAGTTTAAGAACAAGGCAAGGATGTCTGCTCCAACAAATCTATTAATTAAACAGTGCAATGTGGCAAGAAGTAGAAATAAAAGCCATAAGGATTTCTGTGAAACTGTCCTGCACAGATTAAATAATTCTATATACAGAAAACTCTATGGAATCTAAAAAAAACAAACAAACAAACAAACAAAAACCCAAACAAACCCATTGGGACTAATAAGTAAATCTGGAAAAGTCATAGGATACAAAGTGTTAAAAAAACAAACAAACTGTATTTCTGTATACCGGCAACAAATAATTGGAAAATAAAAATTCAATAGCACCAAAAAAATCACAAATCTAAGAATACATCCAACAAAAGATGGCAGCATCGTCCTACTAAACATATAACAATGGAGGAAATTGGGTGAGGGGTAAAAGAACTCTGTCCTAGTTTTACATCTTTTCTTTAAATCGAAAATTAGTCCAAAATAAACTATTTTAAAGAGAGTACATTTTGGGGTACGAATGGGGAAACTTGTATATGACATTATAGAATCATTGCTACTTGAGTATTCTAATAGTACGGAGGAACGTCAGAGAATATCCTTTTAATAGACACCCATTGAAGTAGTTATGGGTGAAGGGTCATGATGTCTTGCAATGTAATTTCAAATGGTTCAGAAAAAAGTTATATTCATATATTTTATATATATATATAAATAATACAAACATATATACATATATCTATACACATATACATATACAACATATACATATATATAGACACGTGTGTGTGTGTGTGTGTATTATTTATACATGTATATATACACACGGAGCAAGCCAGTAAGAGCACCAGCATGCAAGGACTAAGGCAAATTTGGTAAAATGTTAACAAATTAGCACCTGGTGACTCAGAGTATCTGTGTTCTCTACATTATTCTTTCAACTTGTAAGGATTTGAAAAATTTCAGAATAAGGAGTAGTAGGGAAAAATAAATATAGTGTCTTTTATTCAATAAAAACGTATTTCTTCAGGAATATGATGAAAGCTTATTTTAGGAAAAGTTTACCTTCTTTCTTCAGGAAGTATACAATACTGGGACCTCATTTTATACTTTAAAAATTTCTTCCTCCATTTCTAACATTTTGAAGACTAGATAAATTAAAACTTTCATACTGAAAACATGTTTTAAATAATGTCATGCTAAAGCCCAGGACTGAAGTGTAAATTACTACTCAGAAAAACTATATATTCTAAGTAGGTCAAAAAAAGCTAATTTTTCATATTATTCCTTTTCCTTCCTAAAATGGAATCTACTTTCCCCCGGCAATCTATTTACATAATACATCCTATAAGTATAAAAATGGAAAGAAAATTAATGCTATATAGGTGAAACAGAAAAAGAAGCAAACATAAACAGAAAACACATTACTGGCCAGATGGCTTTACTGGCAAGTTCTGTAGTGTAAGGGTCCCAAATCTCACAAAGATAGCCATAAAACAGAATATTACAAAATAATCTTATTTACAAACATAAGCTTCTAGCAAAAGCCTAGCACATAACAATCTATAAACATATCTATTACCAATACTTTCTACTTTCTCCTAATTCAGAATGATTATAAATACAAAAACCTAAAATAAAAATATCTAGTGAATAGAGACTGTAATAAATTATACATAGAATTTTATACATATTAAAGAATCTACATATAAAGTTAATGGAATCGATCACAAAGTTTAGCAGGGTTCTGGAAAACAAAATGAACACACAAAATCTATTGCATTCTATATATCAACAATAAACAGAAAATGAAATTTTTTAAGATAGCATTTACAATGCCATCAAAAATATGAAGTACTTGGAATAAATTTAGCACAAGAGAAGAAAGATGTTTATGAAGAAAATCATAAGGAAGACATTACGAGAAGGCATAAATAAACAGAGATTCACTACAATCAAAATTCCAGCAGGTTTTCTTTTATGGAACTTAACAAGCTGACTCTAAATTTATATTGAGGTCCATAAGGCCAAGAGTAGTGAAGACATAAGTGAAAATGGAAAATAAGGTGTGGGGCCCTGCACTACCAGATATCAGTAGAGATTATAAAGCCATAGTTATTAATATAGTGGTACTGCAGATGGAGGTATAGATGAATAGCCCAACTGTTCTTAATATGAGGAATTCTACTTAATATAAGCAAGAAACATAGAAGAGAACAGGGTAACATTAATGTACAATTATTTGCAGAAAATACACTGCATACTTAGAAAAGCCAAAAAATCAATTAAAAACAACAACAAAAACAACATTAGACCAGTAAGAATGTGGCCTCTTGGTCTCTATTAGAAACCTCAGAAAAGTACCTATTACAGCTTGAAGGGTAAGGAAAGACTTTCCAGAACAACTGACAGCTAGGCTAAAATCAGAATAATAAGGAAGTTAGCCAGGTGTAAAAGAAGCAGGTTGAGTATTCTCAGCGGAGGGGACATGTGTAAAGGCTCAGAGGGGAGAGACCACACAGCACACTCAGGAACTGCATGTAATGCACAGAGCTGGAGCACAGAATTCAAGAGCAATCGGCCACTAGAAATAATGAGTAGGAGCTAGAACATAAGTGATCTGTGTGCCACCTGAGTTAAGATTTTACCCTGAAGGTGATGGGAAATCTTGAAGAATTTAAATAGACAAGTGAGATAATTAAATAAGTTTTTTGGAAAGAACATATTTGAACAGTACAGTAGGAACGGGGGGAAAAGAGGATTGAAGAGGGAAGTCTGGCATCAGGCAGACAGGCGAAAATCGGTCATACTGTTCTGAACAGGTGGTGACGGGGGCCTGAACTGAGACAATAACAGTTTGAAAAGACAGAGGCTGACGGATCTCAAAAATTTTAGGGAGCATCAGTCAACAGACCTTTCTGACAGACGTCAGGATGGAGAAGAGCTGAGGAAGCCCTGACCTTGCTCCTGAACTGAGGTGGGGCCATTCTCTAAGATGAGCAGGTTCGAGGTGAGGCAGATGACGACATCAGTTTTAGACATGCTGAAAAGGCAAAGAGATGATGTCCACTGCTTTTATACTCAGGAAACAAAATAACAAACACTGAAAACTTACCTGTTTTTGTCAAATGATGTTCTAGCCAAACGTGACTGCAAAATGGCTGTAATCTATTAAAACAGAACCATTTAAAAGGTATGAATATAAGTATTAATGAGTAAAATATCAATATAAGTTAATTCATAAATAAAGACAAAAATCTTTAGAAACTCTTACCATGGCAGTTTGGTCCCCTAGTTTGTCAAGGCAGGATGCTCTGTGAAGCTACAATGTTATAAATATACATGAATTTATTTTTTCTCTCAGATGATATGAAGATATTTCTTTAGAAGCAATGAAAAACAGCAATCATTCTGTTAAGTTAAGATCGTTTCTGATGTATCTATGGCTTCTTCCTAATAAACAGTTTTCAAATACAACATAATCAAGTAAATCTGCTTCATATTTACAAAGGAGATTATGGTTTCAGTAAGATGTAGAAATATGAAAATTAAAAGAAAGAAAAGCTTCTGCCTATGTTTGCCTCAAATCCTCTGCCCACTAAGTGTCTGAGTAGGCACTGGCTTACCTGAAGCAGCGTCTCCACAACATCTTCCACTTTCCCTGAAACGTCCAATTCAAAGACGTATTCCATTTTTCCCTAACAAAAAAAAGAAACCACCACCACCACCAAAAAAAAAAAAAAGAAAGAAAAAGAAAAAAGAGAGATAAGAAGCATGTCACAGCATATTACTTGAAGAGCATTTGCAAATCCCCACTGAATTCCACGTGCATCTGCCAGGTGTGTGCCCTCACCCCGCCCTGAATGAGAGCTCCAGGGTAGCAGAGTCCATGGGAGATAAACTATTGTGCCCCTCCTCCTGCTAACTTTGGGTATAGCACACTGTTCTTTTTCTGGTTCCCCTAGGTATAACAGTCAGGTTTTAAAATTTGAGATCTTTCTTCTTTTTTTAACATAGGCATTTACCACTATAAACTTCTCTCTTAATACTGCTTTTGCTGCATCTTGTAAGTTTTGGTATGCTGTGTTTTTGTTTGTCTTGAGATATTTTTTAATTTCCCTTTAGATTTCTTCTTTGACCCATTGGTTGTTCAAGAGTATTGTTTAATTTCCACATACTTGTGAATTTGCCTTCTCATATTTATTAAGCCTCGTTTTGGTACCTAACGTGTGTTCTATCCTGGAGAATGTTCCATGTGTACTAAAGAAGAATGTGCATTCTGTTGCTGCTGAGTTGAATGTTTTCCACGTGTCTGTTAGGTTCATCTGGTCTAAAGCAGCGGTCTCCAACCGTCGTGGCACCAGGCACTAGTGCTCCTATGAGAATCTAATGCCTGATGATCTGAGGTGGAGCTGAGGCGGTGATGCTGGCACTGGGGACTGGCTGCAAATACAGATGAAACTTCTCTGGCTCACCCACTGCTCACCTCCTGCTGTGCAGCCAAGTTCCTAAGAGGCCACAGACCAGTAGTGATCTGCGACCTGGGGCTTGGGGACCCCTGGTCTATAGTATTAAGTCCTTTTTATTAATTAATCTTCTGTCTGGATGTTCTATCCATTCTTGAAAATGGGGCATGAAGTCTCCTACTATTATTGTTGCTGTCAATTTCTCCCAACAATTCTGTCAATGTTTGCTTCGTATAGTTAGGTGCAGTGAGGTTGGGTGCACATACATTGTGATGGTTAATTTTACGTGTCACGTGCTCCACTCTTCTCTTTGCCCTGGGGGAGAGTCTGCTGAGCTGTACTGGGTTCTGTCTGCCGTACCTCAGGTCCTCTGGAGCAGCTGCACAATGCCCAGCTCTTTATCGTTTTCAGCAGTCCCCAGGCGTCTGCACTATGCTGGGTCCTGTCAGTGCTCCAAGACAAGCAAACTAGAAGCCAGTCCCTCAGGCAGCTGCTGCAAAACGCTGGAATGCTGGACATATGGTCTTCCCCTCCCCAGGGAGAACTTGCGACCTGGGAGTTTCCCCCCAACCAACCACGTGGCACTGTGCTGAGGAAGGGACTATGGTAAAAGGATGCTACAAATTTTTCTACTACCTTCGATGAGGTAGATTTAATGGTAACCCGGAGTGCATGGGACCTTAATCAGCTTCCGAATTTCTCACAAAAGGAATCGGTCTGTGTATTGTTGAATCGGTGTCTTTGTGGGAGGAACAAGGGTCTGGGGTTTCCTAATCTGCCAACTCTTGTCATCGCTGATGTCACTATCCCTCACTTTTTTAAAATCTGAGAGTCCTTTGGTTTTCGGTTCCTTTTACATAATTTTTCAAGTTGCACTTCAGGTGGCTGTCAGGGGAGCCTTTAGAGGGAGAGCACCCACGACGGTGGTCTTCCACTTGGTGGAGGAAGAGGTGTCCCACCAAGCCCATGGGCTTGTCAATGTGTGGAGGTGCTACACAACAACAGGGGTACAGTGTAGCAGGGGCGCTGAGTGGGTGGGAACAGGCTGTAATATAAGAGACAGCTGCACACAATGAAGAACTATACTTCTCCAAGTGCCAACAGCACCATTTGAGACTAATTAAGTCTCAAGTATTTACGGTTTCTGACTAACTAGCATATGCAAGTGTTTCTTGTACATAAACCTCAAGGCCGTGGAAGTTATTCTGTGTGTTCCACAAGTTGTGGCTGAGAAACTGCAGGCTGGCCTGTGACTGGTACTGAGAGTCAGCCTGTGGGACTGTGTTTGCCCAGAGGGGTTGACTTTTCCTAATTCACAGTGGTGTCATCATAAGGAGCACTAGTCCTGTCTCTAGATACTGTTAAAACTCTCTTTTGGTACGAGTTATCCCTTTGCTAGACATTAAGCTGAAGCATAAAGAACTAAATAAAACACAGAATGGTTTAATGTCATGTCTATGCTTATCTGACAAATCCTGGAAAACCTGGAAAACACTGTAAACTCTGGAGAACAAGTCAACCTATGTCTCCTGCCCAATTAAGAGAATTCATAAATTTGTATTGAGCTCTCAAATACGGGTATTTTATAGTTGATAAGTATTTCTCAAACGTTAAAAAATATCCTCAATAATATCCAGTAAATAATCATAAATGATGCATATTATGATTTCAATTTTTAATCTAATAATTTAAGCCTTTTTTCCCAATTAGAGACTTTTTTTCTTTTTTTTTTTTTAACTCAAAAAGTTAACTGAAATCTTTTGGACTTCCATGGGCACTTCTGTTATAACTGCTAGGTAACAAGTGTTTAAATACCCGTTGTTATAATTTGATTAAAGATGTTAATAGAGTCACAAAATCTTATTGCTCAAAATCACTATATTAATTGCTGGGAATAAATGAAAACCTTTACTTACTCTTTCTATTTTATATGGCGCAACAATGTTGTGTTCCTTAATAAAATATACCTGAGAAAGACAAATCAATACTTGTAAAATAATCAAAATTTTTCATTTCACTTCTTAATGAGTTATTATATATTAGAAAATTATGAACTGAATTTAAAACATTGTTACATAATCTTTATTTCCAAAAGCACTTGCATTGCATTAATATTAGTATGGATTTAAGGTTCTGATGTTAAAATATTAAATTAAAAAGGGATTCATCAAGGCAACAAGGTAGCAACCATTACTAGATAAATAAAGTATCTAAGATGTTTTATGTCATCATTTGTACCACGTAACCAAGTAGACAGATGAAGGAAGCTAATCTAAGGGCCGGATTTTTAAGGTACGGGAGAAACAAATCACTGTGGCAAGAAATACAGTCAATAACAAAGAAATTTCTCTTCCCTAGAGGTGATCTGGGCACTCGGCATTTTCACGTGCACGTGGTTACCTGTCCTTACATTGTGTATTAGTAACTACGTCAAACAAGCAACACCATCTGCCAGAGCCAACAAGCTCCCCACACCTGTACCTTTATTCCTGCCTTCTCCCCTGATTTGATGGAGGGTCTGCCTGGGCTGTCGAAGACCAGTCACCCTACTAGGGCACAGAGTGTGAACCCACCCTTTACCCATCAGCTATTCAAAAACTCTGCTCCTACGATTATACACTGCACTTTCTCCCATTTGAAACAAACCATAAACAAAAACTCTCCAAAGTCTCACATCCTCCTTTGCCATTTCTCTGTTCTTCTTTGTGGCAAAGCTTTTGCAAGAGCTGATTTTACTTTCTCTTGGGCCCCGGACAGGTTTTCATCGGCACCACGTTACTGAAACCACTCCTGAGAAGGCCATAAAAGATGCACGAGATCTCCATGCCACTAAATCCAGAAGTCCATTCTGAGGGCCTCCTTGACTGTTTCTTGGAACACGTGACAGAGCCGATGGCTCTTTCTAAAGCAGTTTCACGCTCGGCTCCCTGGCCGTCTGCTCCTGGTTCTCCCCAATCTCACCAGCTAAACCTTCTGTCTTCCTTTGGACCTGCTCTCTTCGCAACCTCTAATGTCCCAGAGAGCTGCAGCACCTTAGTCCTCATACCTCTGTCCACATTCCATCTCTGGGAAAACCCTCCAGCCCTCGGCTTAAAAAGTACCTGGGAACTGCCAACTCCCACTTTATCTTTCTAGCTTCAGCTTCTGTAAAGCCCAGACGAATGCTTCTCCATGCCTGCCTGACTTATCCTCTTGGAGATCACAGTTATCGCTTCTTTATCGCAATAAAGGGCACTATTACCCACCTAGCTGGAGTCATTCCTGACGGTTTTCCTTCTTGCATCTTTCAGGTTTTTTTTCAGAATATATAGACACCAACCACCTCTCACCTTTCGTTGCTATTATCCTGGATTCTGAACATCCCCGAAAGGTCTCCTTGTTCCGCTCTTGCCCCCTTACAGCGTACTCTCTGCCAGACTCCAAAGAGGTTTACAGATACATACAGATCAGACTGGGGTCCCCTCTCCTTCAGCTCTCCAGTGGTTTTCCTCTTTTGCGTTTTACTCTAGCTCCGTGCCCCCCAAGACTCGGTCTCTGCTAGCTCTCCCTACCCAGCTCTCATCCTTTACTCTCCAGCCCCAGGCACACTCGCCCTCACTGTGCCTTTCACCTGCCAGGGATACGCACACCTCAGGGCCTCTGCCCAGCCCCTCTCCGCACCTACGGGCACTGCTGCTCATGATAATCACAGCTGCTCCCTCACGCCTTCAAGTAGCACCTTCTCAGACCTTTCTATCTAAAGCAGCACAGGTATTCCTTATTTTTCTATCCTTTTGTCCTGTTTTCATTTTCTTCATGATATTTATCACTACCTGACATTATAGAAGATATTTGTTTATTAGCCGTTGCCCCCACTGAAAAGTAAAGTCCACGGGGAGGGGGGCTTCAGATATTTTGTTCTTCCCTATATCTCTCAAACCTTGAATATAATACTCATTAAATGTATGAATTAAAACTAGTATTATTTAAACACACACAAACACACACCCTCTTTATTCTATCAGCAAAAGAAAGTTTGGAAGCAAAACTCTCTGAAGCCTAAAGAACCATAATGTACAGGAGTCCATTCTTATCCACGGTTTCTCTTTCTGTGGTTTCAGTTACCTACAGTCAATTTTGGTCCAAAAATATTAAATGGAAAATTCCAGAAATAAACAATTCATAGGTTTTAAATTGCACACTATTCTGAGTACTGTGATGAAATCTTATGCCCTCCTGCTCCAAACCACGCAGACACAAATCATCCCATCATCCAGCGTCTCCATGCTGTGTACGCTGCTTGTCCATTAGTCACTTAGTAGCCACCTCCGTTATCAGACCAACTGTCTCGGTATCGTGCATTTGTCTTCAAGTCATCTTTATTTTACTGACTAATGGCCCAAAAGTACAAGAGTAGTGATGCTGGCAATTTAAGTATGCCAAAGAAAAGCTGTAAGGTGCTTCCTGTAAGTGAAAAGGTCTGTAAATATAGGAAAATACAGTATACACAGGATTTGATACAATCCACGGGGGCCTTTGAACATATCCCCCATGAATGAGGCGGGGGCTACTGCATTTCTGAAACACTGTGACATAGTAAGTAATCAAAAAACATAAAAGTTACATTTTATGGTTGTGCACTTAACCCAGGAAGCTTATAATAATACTTGAAAGAGTAGCTTGTGTCTAGTCACTCCTTGGTGTTAAGTTGATTTTGAGTGTTTGACACAAGATCTCTTCTACAAACTATTTTACAAATAGGTGGAGGGACTTGGGGGCTTTATTTCTAAGCCCAAAATTATTAAAATTTTACTGAAATATATATTTTTTACAATGAAAATCATACTTCCAACCAAAAAGGTACCTATTTCTTTAAAGATACAGGCTTTCTAGAGTAAATCCATGATGCACATGATACTATAGAAATGATGAAAGCACAGGTGCAGACCGAATTGTTAATAACAGTGTCCCCTCTCCAAAATAATAGATGGCAATAACCATTTCATATATGCCAATCAAAACAATACAAAGTCAAAGATAGCCTGTCAAATGTTTTCTTCCTTGAAGTTAATAGAATCAAGGAAGACAGATCTAGAAAATCACCTGATCTAATATCTCCCAGCTCTCATAAAATAATTTCCAATTTGCATTAAAAAGTGTTCCACGAATGAAAGGGTTCAGTGATCCAGACGCTATTGGGAGCACTCTCTGCTTCTAATCATTCATCTCCTTGAGACTCTCAATGCACTTTTGTATGTTAAGGCTTTGAGTCAAGCCCTCAAGTAAAGAAATCCATGTATCTTTGTTTCCCACAGCTTTTCCTTCATTTAGTTGTTAACAACGACTTTCCCCTGAACACTTCAAGGAACTAGGGCTCTAGCTGACAGCTGAGGCAACACTGATCTCCTCTAACCCTTTCATTTTAAAGATGAGGAAGGTGAGTGGTAGATGATCTCCACTCCTTTATTATATTTCAAAAATCTACAGAAGAATTAAGAATATGACAGGAGAAAAAGCATGTTTTAATTTACCTCTGTATTATCAGTATTTAAGCACAGTGTTGGGTGCATAAATGTACTGAATAAATCTAGAGTGAATAAAAGGTCATGACCCCAAGCATCAGAATTATACAAGACCACACATCCCGAGTTGTTGCCTCGGTTGTCATCACGAGTCAACCTGAGATCCATTTAAGTGGCGTGCTGCTGGCTTCCCACCTTCTCAATGACTGGGAGGCTACAAGGGGGAACTGCGGCCCTTTTATCTCAACCCTCAAATCTTGCCAGGATTCCTGAGGATGAAACCGCAAGCCTGCAGTATCACACCCTTAACAAACACCAAGGATCTCATTAGGGATCCTATCTTTCAAAAAAGGTATTTCTCAATGATTAAATTTTAAAAGCAGTTAAACATCTATTCCAACAGTCTTCTTTTGAGATTTCTACAAATACTTTAATCATGCTGAACACACACACACACACACACACACACACACACCCCCTCCTCAGCTTAGGAAAAAATATTTACTACCTGCTTCTTACCTGACTAAAACTGAGTGAAATCTCCCCAGATTTCGCCCTAAAATGCAGATAAAAGTCATTAAATACATATAATTTTTTGGTAGAAGTAAAATTAAACAGTTAGTGACAATGACATACTTTGCAAAGTGTCTACTGGCTCCATTTTCTCCATGTTTTCCTATTTTTATACAATCTCTCAAAGGAATCTGGATAAAATTGAGAGAGAAATATCATCAAAATAAGCAAAAGGAAAATATACACAAGAAGTAGGAATGTCTATTTTTAAAATGAATTTACCTTAATAATGGGCTGGGAAATTGCATCTGGTTCAAAAATAACTGATTTTGAACATATTTTTAAGGAGCCTCTAATTTTCCTAGGAATCAAAATACAAAGGATTATTATTAATAAACATAACAAAAGTCATAAAGAATCATAATACATTTTAACTAGAAAGTAGAAGACTAAAGCATCAACTAATAAAAGACCAACAATGGAATTAAAGAGTATGAAAGGTTGAAAAATACAGCAAAATTATTTTCCTCTTCTCCTAGAGGTTAACAAATTCTGCACATATAGTAATATGGTTTCATTTGTTGAGCGCTGTCCTATACATTTTATTTGTATTACTTCATCTGGTATTCACAACTACTCTGAAAGGAAAAACTGATTCTTAAGAAACGCTTATTCCATCTAGCCTGTCTCCAGTAAATCCTCTGACTTTTAATTTCCTATATGTGAAAGAACTGTTCAGAAGGCAATACTAAATATCTAAAACTGACTATGTAAGGGATTTTTGTCTTATTTATAGTAATGGAAAAATAACAGAGTTTGAATTTAGTACATAAAATGCTTTTAACAGTGATTCTGGGGTAAGCGGAAATTCAGGAAAAAATATTAATTTTGTTCCATAATAAAAACTAATTTTAAAGACTACTTATTGAAATGTTAGATTCACGGTTTTTAATTTCACTTCTTAGATTTATATCTAATCTCTATACGTTTAAACAATCTACTGGTTGAAAACTTACAGTATCTCAAAAAAATAATCAGAGTGAGAAATAGTCTTACAGTCTGAGAACCCCCCACTCTTCTTCCCGTCAGAACCAGAGTAACCTTGCTGCTCCTCTGTGGATGGAAAGTATTTACTTTAGCTTTCTACCTTCAGCGCTCAATATACATGCATTGAATAGATGAGAAGGCTCATCACGCTGAAGGTCATGATTCAGTTTGCAATTCTTCCTCAAGGACTTGTTGATGTTATGTCATTTTTTTTTTCAATGCTGTTAACTGCATTTACTTTGCTAATACCCAGAATTTCCTAATAATAACTTAAGAAACGTACCATTGTAGAAATTTCTAAGCATATACAAATAGAAAACTGCCAAGAACCATACACCTAGCTTCTGCAATTGTTAACGTGGTCATTCTTGTTTTGTGTATAACCTCCCTCCAGAATCCTGCTGGATCACTGAGAAAATTCTAGACATTGTATACTTCATCCATAAAAACTTTAGTATGAATCTCTAAAGATAGATTCATTTTATAAATGACCTATCATTATCACACCTAAACAATTAATAATTCTTTAATGTCATCAAGTATACAGTGTTCAATTTCTTTCTGTTCCATCAATGTGTTTTTACAGTTGGTTTGTTCAAACCAAAACCCAAAGTTCATATTACATTTAGTTGCTACCTCTATTAGATATCTCAATCTAAAACAATTTTCATTTTCCTACATAGTAAGTTTTGCTGAATGCGCCTCAGTGGTTTTCCTCTATCCCATTTCCTTTAAATAATTAAAAGACTTGGCCAGATTCTGCCTTGATTTTCTGATAAGAATGTTTCAGAGACATGTACTTCCTTCATATTAAGAGGTTCTAGTGATGTCAATATTGATACATCCATTATAAAATTTCTCAGCAGCTTTTCACCTGCTCGTTTTAGCAGCCATTGAAGAGTCTGTCTACATCAGATATTGGCAAACATTTTCTATGAAGAGCAGATAGTAAATATTTCAACTTTGCAAGCTAGACGGTCTCTGTCACAACTATTCAACTCTGCTTTTGTAATTCTGCTGCTATAGCAGGAAAGGAAGGAACCACACACAATACATAACCAAATGCACGTGGCTGTGTCCCAATAAAACTTTACTTATAAAACAAGTGTCAGGTCAAATTTGACCCCAGGGCTGTAGTTTGTATCTACAAATGGGTCCATTATTCATTAGAGATTGAAATTTGTATTATTTATTCTGTGTTTGTTGTCAAGAATTCATCAATAAAGAACAATTTTACTTATCTATGATGTGGTTACCCTGAAGTATAATTTGTATAAGGCAGGCAGGAAAATTGCTTGATTCTTTACCTCTATTTATCAAGTTTCAGAAAAATGAGTTGGTCTCTTAGTATACTTCAAAGGTAGCTGCCATTTTTGTAATTACAAATTCAGAGATTTTAACAATTCTGATACATTTAAAACCAAGGCAGTCATTCTTTTTTGATGCTCAATTTGTCCCATTTTTTGGCCAACTCCTAACGCTGGCCCTTGTGTCTTTTTGATTCAATTTATAGTAGTTTTTGATACTTTCCTTACTTGTCAGTATGACAGTATATTCCAGGCTTATACTGCACCTTCCTTGCCCCAGACAGACTCAGCCACTTCTCCAAGGAGCCCTCGCTCCTTTTAGTGTGAAGTGGTATTCAGAGACCATAACCTCCAAGCTCATTGCTACAGAGTTGTTTCTAGGCCTTTTCAGAGGGTACAGCTAGAAAACACTCCCTTTTAAAAGAAAAGTATATGACTCCATATAGCATTTCCAATTCAAATGTAAGATTACAAGGCTTTTACCTAACTCATTTTATATTAGCTTTGTATCTCTTTCATAGTGAAAATCTTCGTCTTAGCATTAACATATTATTCATTTGCTTTATTTTACTATATAAAAACTATATAAATCTAAGTGCACGTGTACATAAAACAGTTTAAAGGTAAAAATATCAAAATTATTAACAATATTTCTACTAAAATAGTTTATAACTTTTTTGCAATTCATTTTCATCTTAGGATATATTTCACCAGAGACAACAAACAGTCAAATTACTATGTTGTGAAGTTGATTAAAATATTTCTTCTCTGTGGTTAATCCTTCAACTTTGTATACAGTTAAGTTCATTTGTTTCATTTTCTTTTTTTTTAGTATTATTTCTTGAAAATTAATTATATATTAAAATATATAAAAAATATTTCTATGGTTCCAAAACCAAAGTTATAAAATAAAGTATATTCGGAGAAGTCTCGTCATCTCTATATCATCCCCCTGATCCCTCCCTCTTCCGTGTAGAGAACCATTTCCATTAGCTTTTAGTTTAAGCTTTTTAAAATATATAATTAACAAATTTTTTAATTTTTAAAAATATAACCAAAAAATTACTCTGCTTTTTCTTATAAAAAAAGATAGCATATAATACATAGTATTTTGCACTTAATATACACTAAAGATCACTCCACAGAAATATATAGAACTTCCTCATTCCTTTGTTACAGCTGCATAGCACTCCATTATGTGAACATTCCACGGTTTATTCAATTAGTTCCCTCTTGGACTGTTTCCAGTATTTTGCTATTATAAGTAGTGCTATAATAAATAACCTTGTATATATGTCCATTTATATATTTTCCAGTGTATATTTGAGATTGTTTCCTAGAAGTTGCATTGCTAAATCAATAGGTTACTGCACATGCAATCATGCTAGACATTACCAAATTCACTTCCACGGGGTTGTGCCATTTCACCCTAATGATAACTTTAAAATTACAAAAACAGGGTTCAGTTTGCCAGCTTATGTGTGCATTTTAATAATAAACAAGTATATTTAACTTTAAACAGGAAGGTATGATACAGAACACAGGAGTTGTGAGAAAAAAAGTATGGAAATAGAGAAAAGAATATGAACAAAATTCCAAAGGTAAGAAAGCAAGTGCTACTTTCAAGGAATAACAACGGCCTCATTTGATTAAATGCTAAGGAAACAGATCTGTCCTAAGCTACCAAACAAAGAGCTAAGTTAATTTTACTTTGGTTTGTATTTAAACAAATACTATGTGGTTTTGATCCTTTCAGGATAAATCCTGAAGAACACTAAAAACTAAAGTGTTCATCTAATATCAAACCATGTTCTAAGTTGTGGCCTATTTGTTAAGTGATGTCCTCAAAGGAAATCATTAGCAGAAACATTTTTGCTAGAACGACTTTCATGTTAGTTCATTTCAAGTTGGCATTTTAAATAAAAAACTTCATTATGTACTTTTGAACATAGCTTTCAAAAGGTGTGACCAAACACACAAAATCTGTTTTTATAGTAATAAGTAGTAGTTATTAAAATATAGAGAAAACTGGTTTTGCTTCTAGTTCAAACTGAGTTACTCATTTCGCAAGTACTGATTTTTATGATCATTACTTTGTAACACCATAACCCAAATAATTGACAACATAAGTAAACAAGGGACATAGGAAAACAGTGATGGAATGAACCAGAGTTCTAGCCGGCTGATTTAAGATACCCACAACCTTAGAGGAATGTTCTTAGTTTTGGGAACATTTGAAGTTATGGCAGCGACTTACAAACCTCCCGCTCTTCTCATTACTTTCCCAGTACAAAAGGAGGGGGGAAACCTATGTAATCATATGTTTAATTTTTAAAATATCGGACAACAGAAAGGTTGGCTAGATCCAAAAATCTTCCTTACCTTTCATTCTGACCACCCTTATGCTGAATATGATGAGCTGTATGCTGTTCGAAGTAGTACTCCTCCAAGTTAAGCAGGAGCAAGGAAAATCTAAGTATGGGGGAAAAAAACAAAAACAACAAAACCTCACGTTTATTTTTTTTTAAGTACAAGGAAAGATAATATTTAAAGCATTTGTTCCTAAAGCACTTTTCCATTAATAAGACTGACAAATATTTATGAAGTGTACAGTGTATGCCAGGCACTCCTCTCTATGTGGTGGAAAGGAACAACAGACAGACCAGCTGGCTATGCCAAAAAATAAATAAATAAAATTGTTTACCAGGCAAATGTATGATTTCTTTACAGAAACCCCAAATTTCATGAAATGGAACTTATTCTTGCCCAAATAAACTTGAAGCTTTCCCACCCACGGAGCTTTGATCTTCTGTTTCCCTGACTGACACACTAGGCTTTTCCCAGCTTCCCACCCCACCCCACACAACATCGCCCCACCCCAACCTTCCCACCCAATGTCCAGTCTCACGGTTAGTTGAGTTTATCTTTCTGCTCTCACAAAATCAATCTAATGCTTTAGATACAATGGGTGTTTAAAAAATAGGTAAATTGAATTACAAGGGATTGAAATATAGTTATTTTTAAAGTTTTAGGTGCTTTACACTTTTAAAACCAAGATAGAGTAAGAAGAAAACGTGTTAATTTAGTTGTATGACAAAGAAATGCAAACTAGTGTTTTGTTTGTTTTGTGGTAAGGATCAGGAAATGGCAGCTAGAGTTACTAGGAAAAGCTTTCATGAAAAGTGTGAGACTTGAGATGGGTCTTGAGGTTCTGGCGGAAGACATTTAGATTAAATATGGCAGATTACATATATGTTTATTTGCGCTCTCTCTGGAAATATCACTAAATTGTGAACAAAAGTATTTTTTAAATGGTAAAACCCACAGACCAAACAACATTGAAGAAACAGAAAAGCACATGAGAGATAACAACAACTTTGTTATCTCTAAGAAATGGAGAGCAAATCAGAGGAGTCCACAATGACCTGAAACCAGAATAGCAGGTGCCTCCAGAGAAGGTACCAATGAAGAGAAAACCAACTCAAATTACAGGACTTCCCAAGAGTTAGAATGGCAGCTATCAGGTCCTACGAAGGCAAGGAGGAAGCAGGAAGGGATGGCTGAAAGCCTGAATGAGGTAGTGGCCTAGATCCCTCCCCTGATTGTTATCCCTACCTCATTCTGGCACATGGTTTGCTATACAAAACTTGAGCAAGAGGCTCCACAATAGATATCAAGCACAGGGGAGAGCAGGGCCATGGAGCGAAAAGAGGATGATTAAGCAAAAAGCAGGGAGACATATTCCACTCTCAGCAGCAGTCTGGTGGGTTATTTTTAGAAAAAACTAAATAGCCCTAGAGAAAAGACCTATGGTCACTAGGGTTTGAGAGAGCCAGGTCTCTACAACATCACCCCATAGAGAAACCCGACAGAAAAGGCCTGCCCACAGTGACACAGCATTGTGTACTTCACACTTAAACATGGCCGGACCACCCAAGGTCGCCAGCCTCTAACGTGTAAGAACTAGACCAAAATGAGGTGAACACGACTCGGAGAACTTGAGCCAATGCAGAGGACAGAGGAAAAGATTAAAAGACTATAATTAATATCCTTACAAAGAAATTATATCCATGAAACAAGAAGATATTGCTCATTAAAAAAAAAACTGAACCAAAATGAAAAGAACTTATAAAATAAAAATGAGAGGAGGAACCAGCTTTACCATCCTAACAAGAAACTTTGATTGGCCTGTTCTACATTTTAAAATTCATGAACAAGAACTGATCATAGGCTAAACTGCCAGAGCTCAATATAAAATACTCACTATTAATTCTTATTCTGAATTTCAGTACAATCACAAGAGTTAGGATTGCTAGGAACAGTCCTTTCATACATCACATAATTTCTAGGAAGGTATAAATCAGAGATACACTTAATAACTACCTTGCCTATTACTTTTAGTTTGCATCTTAATAAAACGAAACCCTTTGTTTGGACTGGAGCTAAGGAACCCTTTCTTCTTCCTCTTGATCTCCCATTCCACCCCTTAGAGAGAGGATAAAATAAAATCAGTATGCTTCAATAAGACAGTGGCATAATTTTATTGTTATAAAAGCCCAAGGAGACTTCACAGATGATGAGCTCTTCCATATAATTATTAAAATATAATCCTATCCTTAATATTGTTAAAATGTTCATACTACCCAAATCAATCTACAGATTCAATGCAATCCCTTATCAAAATCTCAATGGCATTTATTGCAGAAATAGAAAAAAAAAAAATCCTAAAACTCATATGGAATCTAATAGCCAAAACAATTGAGAAGGAAAAACAAAGCTGGAAGCCTCACAGTTCCTGATTTCAAAATATATTGCAAAGTTAGTTTCAAAACAAAAGTGGTACCGACATAAAGACAGACATACAGACCAATGGAACAGAATAAAAAGCTCAGAAATAAACCCTCACACATATGGTCAAATGATCTTCAACTAAGGGTTCCAAGGCCACATAATGGAGGAAAGGACAGTCTCTTCAACAAATGGTGTTGGGAAAACTGGATATCCACATGCAAAAGAATGAAAGTGAACCCTTACTACACACCATATCCAAAAATTAACCCAAATAGATTAAAGACCTAAATATAAGACCTGAAATTACAAAACTCCTAGAAGAAAACATAGGGGGAAACTTCATGACATTGGATTTGGCAATGATTCCTTGAATATGACACCAAAAGCACAGGCAACAAAAGCAAAAATAGATGAAAGTGACTACATCAAACTTAAAAAACTTCTGTGCATCAAAAAAAAATCAAAATAAACAAGAAACAATCAACAGAGTGAGATGGCAACATACGGAACTGGAGAAAAATATCTGCAAACCATGTATCTGATAAGGAGTTAGTACCCAGAGTACATACAGAACTCCTACAACTCAACACCACAACAAAAATCAACCCAATTAAAAAATGGGCAAAGGGTTTGAGCAGACAACTTCTCCAAAGAAGATATATAAACGGCCAAACGTGTATTAAAAGATGCTCAATATCACTAATCATCAAGAAAATGCAAATCAAAACCACAATGAGATATCACCTCATCCACTATTTAAAAAAACAAACGGAAAACAGCCAATGTTAATGAGGATATGGAGGAACTGGAACCCTTGCGCACTGTTGGTGGGATTGTAAAATGATGTAGCTGCTATGGAAAACAGTACAGAAGTTCCTCAAAAAATTAAAGATATGATCCACCCAGTCCAATTCTGGGTATACACCCAAAAAGAAATGAAAACAGGATCTCAAAGATATATTTGCATATCCATGTTCGCTGCAGCATTATTCACAATAGCCAAGATGTGGAAGCAACCTAAATGTCTACAGACAGATGAATGAATAAAGAAAATGTGGTATATACATACAATGGACTATTACTCAGCCTTAAAAAAGAAGCAAATCTGGTCGTATGCTACAACATGGATGAATCTGGAGGGTACATACTAGGTGAAATAAGCCAGTCACAAAGACAAATACTACATGATTCCACTTATGTGAAATATTTAAAGTAGTCAGACTCTTACTAAGAGAATACAGAATGGTGGAGAAAGAGGAGAGTTGCTCAGTGGGTACAGAGTTTCAGTTTTGCAAGATAAAAGAATTCTAGAGATCTGTGGCATAACAGTCCTGTACTATACACTTAAAAATGGATCATTGTATTAGCTATATAAATCTCTAACCAATGTACTGTATACTTGAAACTAATAAAAAAATTTAAAAAGGGTAAATCTTATATGTTTTTACCACAATAAAAATATAATTATGTCAACTGTTATAGAACTAGAATCATTATTTTGGTAAATGAATTATATACTCCCTAATTTATCAATACCCATATTTTGTATTTATAATGGGTCCAGAATATTCTGCTATTCAATCATTTCTCTAGGTTGGAGATGTAAAACAGGCTTTACTGTGTTGAGGAGGATGCAATATGGGCTCAATGGGAGACCGCCATGATGCCTTAGATGTGTGCACAGGCGTAGGAAAGGGCATGACGTCATGTGCTTGCCATACCTGCTCTGAATACCCCAACATGATCCTTGGATTGAGCTAGAGTGTAGTGCTCCCACCATATAGAAAGTTGGTTTACCTCAACTGGGAATTTTTGTAAGCTTAAAATGCCCTCTGAAACAAGGAGGACATTAAGAAAAATGTGGAACAGATACAGTCTTGTGACTCACCATTAGAAACATTCCCCCAGTCATACTTATGACAACCTCTGAAAAGTCATTCGGACAAATATAATTCCACCTAACTACACTAACGTTAATTTCTCCTTTCTCAATTTGCTATTAACGCATTAAAAAAACAAATCTTATTCTTTGTCAAAGTCCAGATGAACTAACTCAAGTGCATTTCCCTAATCAACCAGTCAGAACTCTGTCAAAAGAGATTAGATTAGAATAACATGACTTCCTAGTAAATTTGTGCTGGAGACTGGTGACGACTTCCTCTTCTAGTGGTTTATAAATAATGTGTCTGATCTAGAACTAGCATTAAATATACTTATGCACATATGTTCTTTCTGCACCTTTCAAATTTCCTAGGTCACCGAGATAATTCTGTAGTTCCAAACTCGAAACCTCCCAGGAGCTTATGCCAGGAGACCTAAGCACATGGGTGCCCTTTGCATCTTCACCCATCTTATAAAAGTTTATCTGTCACTTCCAGTCTGATGGTCAGTATCATTAACAGAGTACAAAATAAAAGCTACTTTCTCTGTTATAAATCAATTTTACACTATCAGGCTGGGCCCTAGGTAGCAGCCTAAACACAACTTTAGGAGACTTAAAATTTTTTTAAATTTGTAGCATTTTTTTAAAACACCACTCAATTGGGGCTTTAAGTTTCTTGATGCAGATCGTGTAGGTTTGTGACATCCATTTAACTGGTCTTTGGTTGTCGCCCTTCTTGCTTTCTATATATATTTTTTTAAATTATAAGCTCAGAAGAACATTACCGACCGACACATTCTACGTTTACTTGTCTGATTTTCTCTAACTCTTCACCAAAGACCGTTGGATTAGATGTTCTGAATTATATTTTTGACAGTTTTATAACCATGAAGATTTTCACTTCTTTAAAACAACTTTTTCTCTTCTCTTTCTCCTAGATTCAAACTGGCTGTAGGCTCACCTGCTTCTTTTCTTTCCTTATCCTTCTGCATACTGCACGACCACTCCCTTAATCATTAAGCCCTTATGTCAGCATCAAACAGTCTTAGGAACAAAGCCTCAAGTCTGCTGACCACAGAAGCAGAATTTCATTAAACTAAAAATAACACCACACCCATGAAGGCCAGAAAGACCCTACCAGCATCCCCTTGAAATCAGAAAGAACTACAACGCGACTGACATCAGAACCTGATGAAATGATCAGCTGCCTCCTACCTCAGCCCTGACCAATCAATAGAGCCCATGATCCCAACTTCCTTAGCTATTAAAGAGTTTTTCCCAAAAAACCTATCCCCCAGAGGCCATCAAGGGAGCCAGGTCTTTGAGCACTAGCTCGCCTATGTCTCAGGGCTTGGTGCCATTTCCTTAAATAAACCTCTATTTTCTTCATTGCAAACTCCTGTCTGTGTTTCTTTTGGCTTTGACACGAGCAGGCAAAATGGACCCCCTGAGTTCAGTGTCACAAACTTCCTGGGTCAATATCCTTTCCGTAATATTTTCCTCCTTGAATTCAATATCTGCCTTTCAACAAATGAAAAAATCTAAATTCTATAAATGACAGAATCGTTCTTAATCTCCCTGGGTTTCAACAATAAATAACTCGATATGACTGCTTTTTCTGAAGGGTTTCTTTCTGTCATTGCTACTTGGTTAGTTAATTTCCCTTTAATATTCAGAATTTTGTAAACTTCTCAAATTCTCTGCCTAAAGATAAATTAAAACTAAAGAAAGGAAGTCGAGAAACTGTAGTTATCTTACTGAGCACTAAGAAAGGTCTCCTGTCATTTTCTATATTGCCACTTCCTATTTTCAATCTACATCAGGTACACATCTGCCATTTTTTTCTGCCCATTTAGGTGGCCAGTAACAAATGAATGTAATTACGTTATCTCTGTTCCTCTTTCCAATAAGTTTTCTGGGATTTTCCTCACTCTGGTTCATGGATTACCCAGCAGTTGTATATCTTGACATTCAGAGCCCACTGTCTCAAGTCCTAACAGCTCTTCCCTTTCGAGTAGGCCTGTAGCTTTTCGGTCCTAGATTCCAATCCTGAGTTCCATCCTAATGAGCCTCAGTGACACCGAAAATACACATTAATCCTCTTTTGTAATAAAATTCTATTCATTTTATTATCCGCATTCTACACATCTGCATAGAGACATCTGAGTTACTGTTATTTCTAGTCCCTGAACCAATGGTTTTCTCATTTAATTACCGGCCCCGCCTCCCCTGGAGTAGCATTTCATCTTCTGCCTGCTGTCCTCCAAGAGGACAAAGAAGTTAGCAGGCCGTGGCCAACTCTCTGAGGAGTGTAACCAATTTCACTATTTCATCCGGCCTTTTGATCCCGCCCCTTGGGAGCAAATTTAAAGCTCTATCACTGGGCCAGACTCTAGGAAGTTATGTTCTCCTCCGACTGTGTGAGATGCAGTTACTTCCTGGCCAAGAGGGTTCAGGTATCAAAATCCCTTTCATTGACACCATCCATAAAGCCAGTGCTTCTATTTCCAAGTCTCAACTACCTATGAGAAGAAAGAGCGAAAATATCACCTATGTTCTCAAAGTCTTTTAATTTCCTCATCAAGGTCATAACCCTGTGATGGATGCTTTCATGAGGCTCCTTCATATTATCAAGATAAATATGGAAGTATAATGAAACCAAAACAAATAAACAAAGAATTTAAGATAAATGCTTAATTACTGTTATTTAAAACAGTGCTTCTCAAACTTTAAAGTGTGTACAATCAGCAGGAGATCTTGTTAAAATGCAGATTCTGATGTAGTAGATCTGGGGCAGAGCCTGAGATTCTGCATTTTCTAGCAAGTTCCCAGGTAATGCTCCTGCTGCTGGCCTAGTGATCACACTTAGAGTCACAAGGTTCTAATATTAACATAAGCCAGGCTTCCATTTCTGAATCATTCTAAATTTCAGAGATACCATTAAAATAAGAACTGGCCTAGTATTTAAAACAGGTGGAAAAGGGCTTGACTTGGATCAGAAACATTTGTCTTAGCTTTAGTTCTGCCATAAGTTGGCTGTGAGCTTTTGTTAAATCATTTTACTTACTTAGACCTCAACCATAAAACTAAGAGGAGGGACATGGAGATTAGATGACCTCAAAAGTCTCTTCTTAAACCAGTGGGTTTACAGATTTATTAAGTAAACCTGGGCTTAAAGAATTAGCAGGAATTCCTTCCCAGGCATTTTAGTAAGATTAGATATCTAGAAAACAATCTCAGTACAAATCTTCTAAAATTGCTGGATAAAATACTAAAAAATGTTTCCAGTGCTTGGCTGAGGTGATGAAAAAGGAAGAGAGAAACAAAGAAGTTAGCAGGCCTTGGCCAACTCTGAGTAGTAGAGGCCTGGATTGATTTGGGCCCTGTGCCTCGGGGGGCTAGCTATGGGAGAGAGAAGGATTTAGAAAAAGCTACTAGGATCCCGGATGGTAACATCGTGAGACTGGAAATAAAAAGTCTTTAGGCTCCAGAGAGAGATGGTAGGACCTTGGCTCTGGGCTGGGGGAAAAAAAGTCTGCCTTGAGAATGTGAAACCACAAGCCTGCCTTGACACACGTTTACAGCAGCTAGAATTCATACTACTGGTTTAGCCCAATAAACCTCCAGAGAAACCAATGTGGCCTGGCAGAAATAAATACAAACACTTTCAGAAAACAGACATTCTAAACCCAGACATCGAAGAATCCCCGAGGATAAATGTCCAAGAAACAAGAGGCTACAATCAAAAATCATAAAACAGTGGGGAGGAGGGAGGTAGACGGGGTAAAGAGGTTCAAAGATGTGGTGAGAGAAAGAAACCTAACTACGAGAGGGGAGCACACAGTGTAAACATGTGTGTGCCTGACTGTTAAAGTGCACAGCTGAAACTTATTGGATTTCGTTAACCAATGTCACCATAAAAAAAATAAATTAATTTAAAAAAATCATAAAACAAGCGAAGAAGTAAAATTACTGAATGAGGATCAGTGGTGCAAGCAACACACTACTCAATCAAACCTGTAAAGGCTACAGATAATTTATTTCTGTATCTGAATATTATATTACAATAGGTATGTTTAAAGAAATACAAGGACATCAAAAGTATAACAAAAGAACAGACTTTTATCCGAAATGACCAAGCAGTTATAAATGATCCAAATAGAACTAGAAATTTAAAAGTACCATAACTGAAGTCAAAATTTAAACTAATGGAATAGACAGAAAATTAGGCAACTAGAGAGGAAAACAGTAAATTATAAAACAGATTTAAATAATCCACAACACAGCACAAAAAATAAAGATAAATATTAGAGTCGTTATGAGACACAAAAGAATGAGAAAAAGCAATATTCCAAGAGCTAAAGGCTTGGCTCCAAATTTTTCAAAACTGTTTCGGTTTCAGGGGCCTCAATCGGGATAGATGAATAGAAAGAAATCTCTATATAGACAAACAGCAAAACTCTACAAAGCAGAGATCTAAAAGCAGCCAGAGAAAAGACAAGTTGCTTACAGAGAACAATTAGGATCAAATGGGTTTGTTGCAGGCTGGTCTCCCAGAATAGAAGGTGGCCTCCTGCAAGGCTGTAGCTACATAGAAAGCTGCTATGGTCTTGTGTTAAATGAAACAGTCCTGGTTAACAACAAGGCTAGGACTCCAGTGCCTTAATCATGCCACAGGAAGTATTGGTGGTTCCCATCCACATCACACAAACTCAAGTACAAGGCTTAGACAGGCTCCAATCAAGCTAGGGAAGGGGTGAGGCGAGCTCACAGCCACAAATGCTGAGCTGGACATGACAAGCCAAGGTTCCATCACAGTGTCCACTCCACAAGTTCCGAGTTTCTTCTGGAGTCTGAAGCCTGACCCCGTGGCTAAGTGCTGCGGCAGCGGCATGGCACACCTGTTACTAATGTTTTCTCTGCTGAGTTTCCCCATTGAATGCTGCTCCAGCAAGCCTGGTGTGTATTCCCTGGTGCATATTCCCTGGCCATCTGCCTTTCTTTGCAGTCTTCAAAAAGCTGGGAGAATTATACATCTGGCAAAACTGATTTTCAAAACAAGGACAACATAAGGACATGTCCAGACAGATGAAAACAAACATAGTTTACTACTATCAGACAATCATCGCAGGAACTTATAAAGGATATTCTTCAGGAAAGAGAAAATAATTCTAAAGGGAAGATACGATATGCAAGAAGGAATGCTGAACCGAATATGAATGTACAACGATACGAGCATTAGCTAGACAATTATACATTATTAGCGATTCCACCTTCCACAGTTTCAGTTACCCATAGTAAACTGCAGTCAAAAAATATTAAAAGAAAAACTCCAGAAATAAACAATTCATAAATTTTAAATTGTGGCACTGTTCTGAGGGGCTAATAAAATCTCTTGCCCTCCTGTTCTGTCCCACTCAAGACGTGACTCATCCCTTCGTCCAGCATCCTTGCACGGCACATGCTCCTCACCTTTTAGTCATTTAGTGGCTGTCTTTTTTTCACATCAGCTGTTGTGGTATCACAGTGCTTGTGTTCAAGGAACTCTTGTTTTGCTTAATAATGGCCCCACAGTGCAAGAGTAATGATGCTGGCAATTCGGATATGCCAAAGTATATGCTTATATAGGAAAAAACAGGGTTCAGTACTACCTGTAGTTGCAGGCATTCACTGGGGGTCTTCAATGTATTCCTGTGGATAACGGGTGACTACTGTAATGTTTAATTTATAGGTTTAAAATACAGATGGAAAATTCTGGGCAATAACAGACTATAATTTAGGAGTTAACTATTCCAAGGGCCTTATATTACCAGGAAGGAGGGTAAGGAGAATGATTAGCTTCAGACCTTAAGTTAAATGTAAGTGTCAAAAGTTCAAGGGTAAGCACTAGAAAAACAGAAGCAAAAATGAAAGGAACAAGGGGGTCTTAATTAATTCAAACAAAGGGAAAAAATAAGATAAAATTAAAAAACAAAATGAAAAAGTAAAAATGCATCCAAATATACCTATAATAATAAATATAAAAGAACAAATTATGAAGATAAAAATTATCAGAATGTATTATTCAAAAGTCCAATTACAAGCTATTTAGAAGAAATATTTCTAAAACCTAAGGATACAAAAGTTAAAATAATTAAAAATTATATATAATGTAAACAATCAAAAGAAGCCTGATATAGATATATTAATATCAGACAAAATAGAAAATATCATTACTAGAAGAGGTCATTACATATTGATGAAGGATTCAATTTACTGAGAAGATATCAATTCTAAACCTACATAGAGACTTAATAACACACCCTGAAAATATGTGTCACAAAAATTGATGGAAATACAAGGCAAAATTCGCACCATAAAGTATTTCTCAGTAATTGACAAATCAATCAGAAAAAAAATCATTAAGAAATTAGAAGATCTAAACACAATTAACAAGCTTAATGTAATTTATCTTCTTTCGACCCACCGGTATTCCTGACTAAGTGCTGATTCTGCAGTCTACCTCCATTTTCAGCACTGGGCATACCTCTTAGAGATATTAAAAAATAGGATGATTAGTCATAGAAATCAAAGATTAAACAAGAGTATAAAAAATCACTTTTCCCTGTAACAAGTATTTTTAGCATAATGAATACAAAGTCAATTGATAAACATATTAAGTAAAAGATATTTAGTATCAGCCAAGAAATTTAATATCGGCATAACCATGAGAATTATACACATGGAATGTCCGAAGCAAAGCCAAAGTCTAAGAAATGACTGTGAAACTATTAATGTGATATGTGTATCCAATATAGAATACACAATTAGTAATTTTTTTTTCAATTACAGTTGATAGACATATTATATAGTTTCAGGTGTACGACTTAGTGATTAGAAATTTATATAACTACGAAGTGACATGATTACTAATGTTTTATCCTGGAATGGCAGTTTGTGTTTATGATATTGTGGAGAGAAAAATGTGACTCTTCCCCCAGTAAGAACACGCTATTTAAATTTCTACATCATCCAAGAAAAAAACAGTTATAGTCTCACCATGCTACTCCTAGATGTGAAAATAAAAATCATTTAACAATTATCCTATCTTAAAACAGAAATATCTTAAATAGCAGTTTGTACAATATCCTCATCTGCTAACCCGCCATACACAGCTGCCATTTCCAACAATTCTAAAGGAAGATATGTGAATTATTTTAAAATTTTTTCTACTTATCTTCATTAATACCTGCATAGGACATTAAAACAGTGTAAAATCAATATGGTCCTGCCGTCTAAATCTTAACTAGGATACTAGAATACTTAACTTAAATGACCAAGTATCTCTTTATTTTCTAATGCTGAAAATTACCAAAGTATTTCTTTATAAACATCACCAATAAATGGTACCACTATAGAGATGTTCAAATCAGAAAACTCAGAATATGATTGTTGTGTTTAGCAAATAAAAATAGACGATGCTTAAATTTGAATTTCTGATAATTATAAAATTTTTCAGTAATAAGTAGGTACCGAATAGAACATGGGACACACTAACATTAAAAGATTGTTCATCTGAAATTCAAATTTAACTGGCATCTTGTATTTTATCTGACAACTCTAGCTGGGATTCTTCCTCCATTATCTCCTGCATGCAATCTACCACACTAACACCTGTCAATGGTACCTCCTAAAAACATTCAAAATCCACCCACTTTTCTCCATTTCTTCTGCTGCCATCTTGATCTAAACCACCAATACAAGAATCTCCCAACCAGGCTCTCTGCTTCTACTTTTATAAAAATATCACTTATTCTAAATGCAGTAGCATCAACTTAACACTAAGAGAAATAAATGCTAACTTCAAGTTTCTCCTTTTCTAGGGTCATTATTTGGTAGCAGTAGAAATCTAAAATCTCTAAAGCAGCATGAGGGGCCAATGAACTCACAATTCTAAAGAGACAAGGCCTTTCATGCATAACCTGTGAGATAGTCCCAAGGAAAGTAATAGTTCTCTTGGGTATGAAGGAGCCAATGACCTATATATATCAGTCATTTTGCTTACTGGTGTTTACTGCCACAAAGGGACAGAGCCAGAAAAAAAAAATCTGTGCAAAACTGGTAAATTTAGGACCCAATAAAGTTGGTTTAAAATATTCTCGTCTTTCAGAATGAATTCTAAGAGACTGCTTGATTTTAGCCCACATTTGATTTAGACAGATTCCTGTCATTCGAATTGATATTCTATGGACACGATCCTGGTTTGAGTAGGCCCATCAGCCCCAAGTTGTAAAGCATAGGCAGAGAACATTATTGAATTTGGGCAGTCAGCAAGTAGGATTCAAACAAATATAAAACACGTGGCACCAACTTTTTCAGATTACTGCTGCTCAGGAACAGTTGCTGCTTCCTGAGGAATGAATAAATGGTTTGGTTGTGAGAGCTCATTATCTCCCAGTACTGCCAGTCTGTCATGTCTGATCAATAGATACCAACAAAACAGATTATACATAGAAATGTAAGTGCAGACTTGTGTGACACTGCAGAGCGGTACAAGTTAACCAAACTCAACGCAAATTACTGCCATCAAAATAACGGGAAGATCTAAAGAAAACAGATTTTCCTGTTTATCAGTGAGGCAATGGAATTGTTACAAGTGACTCAGATCATTATGGCAATTCAAGTGTTTCAAAGTTCTCATGGAAATTTGAACATTCGTCTATTTAACACAGAATACCACCATGTTTTAATGTTGTTGGTATAGAACAAAGAAACTCTACTCAGTTCTTCCCACATGAACCGAGCATTACAAATGAAGTCAAAAGAGCCTGAGTTACTTTATTTATGGTCCAGTTACTATTTAATAAACAAGCCTTTCTGAGGATAAAACTTAATCACAATGCCAAAACCATTCTTGGAAGTCATATCCAAAATAGTTTTTTGGTATATTTTATCTCCTCCTCTACAGTAGGGAAACATTTCAGATTGTGGATATCCTGGCAAGGCCAACCTTAGAGCTATCAGAAAGAGACATGACCGTTTGGATGAAACTGGGGTAGTCAACACCTGTAAAACAAGTGTGGATGCTGCCAGATCACACAAACCTTAAAGTCTACACTTGTATTTCCGTGTATAGTAGGTTTGGTTGGTGTCCACTGATTACACATCAAAGTGACAGGTTAGCAGCCCTGCGACATGACTAGCTCCCAAAACCAAAATAAAATCTGTAAAAATAATTCATTCTCAGTTCTTTCTGGCACCCGAGACCCCAGACTCGGGGATTAGAAGTTGTTTTGGTCACCAGAACTGCACTGGAAAGTATACTTAGGGCAGAAGTGAATTTTCTTATAGGAGATTTCCCTCGGAGCCTGAGGATCATAAATTCTGAAAGGGCACTGCCCTGAGACCATCTTAGCTCCTTCTCCTGGGTCCGTAAGTCCCTCACCAGGATGCCGGTGCTTTCCAAGCCTTCGATTACACTTACAATAAGGTCCACTGCTTGGTAGAAAACGTTTGGGGAGACGTCGCCTTTTTTCAGAACAAGGCCTTTTTTGTGGCCCTCCTCCCGGCCCAGGAGGGCCTCTGCTTTATGTCTGAAGAAGTTGGCAGGAAAAAAAGGCGCGGTGATGTGAAGCATCGAGATCTATCGCCCCCACTCCCGGGTGCTGGCGAGGTGGTCGCCGGCCCGCGTCTGGCCTGGGTGCGACAATCCCACGGCGCCGGACCCGGTGCTCCGACCCAACGCCGGTCGCCGGGGAGTGCGGAGGGGGCGGCGGCGGGGCGATGAGGCGAGAATGGGGGGAAGAGGGTGCCGGCCTTGCTCGCCTACACACCCCCGCTGCTACGCCGCCCCCAACCCCCAGCCCCAGACACCGCCGGGGCTCGCGCGCCGGGGGCGTCCCCGCCCTCCGTGGCCGGGCGCCCGCCGGAGGAGCCGGCTCCGGACCCGCGCGGCCTCTTCCGGGTGAGCCGTCCGCGGCCGCCGGGACCTGCGCGGCCGGCCGGGCTCCGCCAGGGCATCGGCCCCCGCCCGGGCTCCCGCGCCCGGCGGCCTCCTGCCGCGGCCAGGCCTCCGGCCTCTGACCCCCGGCCCGGGCGCCGAACGCGCTCGCGGCGCTGGCCTCCGTGCCGCGTCCGCCACGCCGCGTCCGTCCCGCCACCGCGCTCCTGCCGCCGACCAGGCCCCGGCCGCCGACCGCGGCGCCGGCCCACCCCGCCGCCGCCGCCGCCGCCGCTCACCTCTCCTTGGAGTAGAGCTGCAGCTGCTGCTCCTGCTGCTTCTTCCGGATAAACGCCATGGAGGGACGGCGGGCGCGGGCGGGCGCGGACCAGCGGCGGGGCCCGCTGTCGCCCGCGGAGGGGGTTCGGAGGAGCCGGCCCGCGAGGTCCCGGCCGGGACGAGAGCGCGGCTGCCGGCCCGGCTTCCCGTGCGCGCCGCTCGGCGGCCGACAGCCCGACGCTGCGCCCCAGGGCCCGCGGCGTCCCGGCCGCGCTCACCGCAGCATCTTCGCGTGGGGACTCCGGCGGGGCGGTGACTCAGGCCGGGAGGAGGAGCGCGCGGTGATCCGCGGCGTCCCAGGTGCTTGCCCGGGGCCCAGAGGTCAACCTAGGATCTGTCCCTCTACACTAAACATTCGCCACTGTACGAACTACTGCACTGCTCCTTGTTTAGTATCTTACACATGAAAACGGATGCTGGCCCGTAAACTACACCACTTTACTACACCACTTTGTTGGCCTCAGGGACTCGAAATAACGTTTGAGGCCCTCAGTCTCTTGGTAGTTGAAATAATTGGTCACATGACATTTTTCTTTTTCTAACAATTTTGTTGAGATATACCTCACCAGGCAATTCACCCATTCAACATTCAAAGCTTTTTAGTATGTTTACAAATATGTACAACTATCAATATAATTTTGGAACATTTTTATCAACTCAAAAATCTCTCTCTCTCTCTCTCTCTCTCACACACACACACACACACACACACACACACACACACACTCAGATCAAGATCCCCCCTCCCCAACCTCCCCAGCCTATAAACACTCATCAGCTTTCGGTTTCTATGAATTTGCCCATCCTGGACATTTCATATAAATGCAATCATACAATATACAGCCTTTTATGTCAAGCGTCTTTCACTTTTAGCATAGTGTTCTAGGTTCATCCATGTAGCAGTACTTCATTCCTTTTTATTGCTGGAGAGTATTCCACAGTATAGATAGATGTACCACCAGCAGTGTATAAGGGTTCCAGTTTCTTCACATCCTCTCCAATACTTGTTGTTACCTGACTTTTTTATTATAGCCATCCTAGTGAGTGTGAGTGGTAATTCGCTGTGGTTATGACTCCTTGATATATCCTGAGAGTGAGCCTGTGATTGTTTACCTTCGAAGGATTCTTTAATAATGAACTTCTAAATTGTGTAATAGCTCACACATCTAATATTGTCTTGTAGACTAGGTTCTGCAGGGTTAGATTTTTTAAAAGCTTCTAGGTGAATGTGTATTTCAGCTCTCTAGTGTATAACAGGACTGATGGGATGGTGGAGGAGCCAAGCATAAAAGCTGGAGCTGGTCTTATTGAACTTGATCCCCAGCAGCATTGGGAAAATGACATGCATATAGTGGGCACCTATTAGAATTTTTTGGAATGAATGAAGGTGCATGGGTACACTATGACTGGGACTGAGTCTCTTCCATGTGACCAAGTGCTGCACAGAACCTATAAAAAGATGTCAGAGACATTAGCTCAGTATTTCTGTAGGAAATCGTGATCTAGTCAGGTAGCTGAGACAAATGAGCAGATACACAATGAAATAAGATAATAAAACTTGCAAAGAGGTGTGACATAATTTTTAAAAATTTTCAGTTACAGTTGACATACAGCATTATATTAGTTTCAGGTGTACAACATAGTGATTAGATATTTCTAGAACTTATGAAGTGATCACCCGAATAAGTCTAGTTGGTAACTTTCTATGTGAGAAGTACCGTAATAGATGCTATGAGTTCAGAAGAGAGAAATCACATCAGCTGAAATAAGGTGAGAAAATAGCACATAGGTCTTCTTCGTTTAATTCAACATTAAAGGATGATGTGATCTTGGTCAGTGGAGAGTGACAAAGATTCTCTCCTTGACCAAACTCTAGCCAGGCCCCTTGAGTCCTCTTCTCAAGTAGGCCTCAACTTGGGCCTAAAAAAACTACAGACTTTCAGCGCAAATAATTTTGTCCACTACCCTCCCCTGAAGTTAAAAGACTTAAACACTAACATAGTTTCTATCAGCTCAAGGCCTCATCCCTAGGATGATCCCGCCTCTCCCCCACCCCCGCAAAGGCCCTGCCTGGGAAAGCTCATGGCTGCCAAAAGAATGTACTGTTTGTTCTAGCCAACACCTGACATAGGCCCCTCCCTGATTACTGTTTCTTAGAGCATTTACCAAGAGGGCTTACAATTTTGAATTCTTTCTCTGTATCTTTGAGATGTATATGTACCTCCTGCCACTCAGGAGTGCTTTTCTCAGGGACTTGAAAGTCATTCCTTTGAAATGTAATCATCAGGCAGGATGGGGCTTCTGTCTTTCACTATCTGTGGGAAGATAATTGCCAACTAGCAGATACAGATACAGTATTTGCCATCATAAACCTCTTGTAATATTTCACTTTTCAGCTTTATCTTTGACTGAGAAGGGGAATAAACTCAAAAGGATTTTCTTGAGCAATAAATAGCTCAGACGATAGAGTCTTCTGCTGTCACAGAGTTTGTGTTGGTGGAAAAGTAAGAGAGAACTAAGGTGAGAATTTCTTCATCCACCACCAAATCATCCAGCCTACTAGCATCTGTTTCCTTGTCTTGATTCCTGTGTTTTGAGGTATATTTGTTCCTATCAAAGGCCAGCGTCTTCCTTCTCAACAACTTAGCCTTTGAAAAGACCTTTTCTCTCTTCTCTTTCTCTCTTCCTTTGTCTATTTTGCCCTTACCATCAAATCATTCCCATCTGAGTATTAAAATATAGTTTTCAAAAAATGTTCCCTTTATCCCACATTTTCTCCCAGCTCCCCATTCTTGGGCAAAACTTCTTGGCAATATCTGCCTGCACATGCCGTCTTTATTTTCTCACCTTGTATTGTCTTCGATCCGCTCTGACTGGACTTCTGTTTCCACCAATCCACTGTAATGGTTCTTGTCAAACCACCACGCTCATGGGGTGCTTTTCTGGTTTTAAGTTTTCTGAACTCTCAGAATTCAGCATAACTGAATATAGCATTCCACAGAGCTCCTCGTTGGAGCTCACTGCCCTCCTCCCCAGTTCCTTCCAAGGTCCCTTCGTTTTCTTGCTTTTCTCTTACCTTGCTTCTTATTCCTTCTCAGTCTCCTTGGTTGGTTTTCTCTCCTGCCTAACTTCTTAATGTTGGTCCTCTGCCCTCACAATACAGGCCATTCTAACCGGTGCCATAATTAGGTAGGGGTGGCAGGGGACAAAGGAGGGTAAAGTCTACCGTTTAGGTGTATGTGCAAATTAAGTTGAAAAGTTTTACCATGTAGCTATCTACCAGGGAAGACATCAGGAAAAATCTCAGGACATAGAACAAAGTAAAAGATTTCAGTGGAAGCTGAGTGAGAGATTACTTTGAAATGTATGTCCCTCAGGAGATAGAAAGTTTGGACAGAACATTGAACTTCTAATGAAAGAGAATAAAACTTTACCTAAGCTAATCTTACCTTGATATTTAGTTGCTGGCAACTACAGTTAGAGGTAATATAACTTATCTTAAGAGAAAGTGATTGCACATCTCAGGAGATATGGTAATCTATGGGTCATGGCTCAGTAATGAGCTTTATAGAAGAATGATCCTTATTCTTTCTTGGTGTTTTCTTGCAACCAGTCAACACCTCTGTTGGAGTCATCTTATTAATAACTAGTATTATCATGGCCCACGTGTAAACTGGAGCTCTCTGCTGCAGCCCTTGGACTTGTAGATAAAATTTGCTCTGAGCTCATGGAATTCAAAACTCTTTCCAAAATGTCCTTCATTTCTCTGAGGGCTTCTTTTCCCATGGCTTCCTCTGCCTCCCAACATCTTGCTTCTTTACATGGCTTTGTTTTCACCATATAAGGGCCCTTTACCTGTCAACCTCCCAGTGCTGCCCCAATCCCACAGTGTTAGTTTCTAAAGGAGCACCCTGAGTCCCGGGAAGAGTACCATCAATGCAAACTGCTTTTAAAAATTCCATGTTAATATTTTGTCAGTCATTTTAAGTCCTCCACTGAGGATTCCTCACATTGTTCTTCCATAAGAGAGTCCAGTTTCACGCCTTCCCCTTTCTCCCTCGTCCTTCTTTCCTCTTTACCTTTCACTGACTTTCCTCTCTAGGGCAGTCATTTACAGACTTGAGTGAGCATCAGAATTCCCTGGAGGGCTTGTTAAAAACACAGATTTCTAGTTCTCACTCACTGATTTTCTGATTTAGTAGGTCTGAGGTGGGATCTGAGAATCTGCATTTCTGTGAAGCTCCCAGATAATACTGATGCTGGTCTTGAGACTACACTTTGAGAAATACTGCTTTAGAACAACAAATTCCTTTCCAAGTGTCAAAGAGGGCAAGTCTATCCCCTTTTTGTCAGCCTGGGCATCAGCAAGTACACAAACTGTTGTAGGCTCACATTTTACTACAAGCACTTATCAGCACATTTCCCCAGCAAACACAGTTCCCTTTTTAAAGGGAATGGTGGGGCCAAGTTTAAAGAAAATATGCTATTTTTTTTTTCAGTTTACCTCTTCATCATAATTGTCAATATTATTGCTATCTGAATTTATTATGGGATTACTCTGTAGCAAACACTAAGCTCAGTCCTTTGCATTAATTTTATCATTCAATCCCATTGAGAGAAAATTCTCCATGAATCTCTCACATTTCTTTATGTGTAGGCATCATCAGTCAGTTTGTTCAGATTTATTTCCATTCCAGGATAGTGAAGATCAAGAACATCTCTCTCTCTCTGGAGACATTCCAGGATAGTAACAATAAAGACCTCACCCTCCTCTCCCAGGGAAGTTTTGCTGACATCTCAGGATAATATATTTCTCTCCAAAGAACAGCGTGGGCAGGTTTGCCAGCAGCTCCTGTTAAGATTGGGGGTTTCTTAAGTCAGGTGTTCATCTGCTGTGACACAGAACCACTGTGTGTGCGACATCCACCTGGGCCCCTCTTTGTCTCTCCCATGGGACTCGAGGGGCAAGGGAAACTAATAGAAACTGAAGCTCATACTGCCTACTCTGCCATAAGTAATGAACTTTCTAAATCCATTTGGGGTCATTGTCTCTATACCAGCCAAATCTAGGGACATGCAAGCCAGTCTAGCAGCTGTCACCCGCCACTCCTTAGGAACTGCCTGACTTCTTGGCAAATCTCTAAGGTTGTTTGATTATTCCCATTCTTTGGAATAGAACAACTAAGGCTCTATACAGTTTAATAACATGTGCCATACCACTTAATTAGTGACAGTGACAGAATTTGATTCCATGGTTGCCTGACTCAGAGTCAACTTTCTTTGAAATTATTCATTACCAGTGGCAATTATGAATCCTCATTACTTGCAGTAGAACTCTAAGGGACTTCACGGGAAGAAAACAAAATTTTCCACTCCTGTTCATATACCCGAAAGGAGTCCCAACAAACCTACGTGCAAGAGCTCTCCTGAGCGATCTCATCTCAAAAGTCTTCCTTGAAAGCAGTGGCCTCAAAGGAGGAGAAAAGAAGTGCGACAGACAAGCTCAGTGTTTCTGACATCAATCTTACAGTTTGCTTTTCCTTAGTTTCTTTTGGTAGCCATTTATAATATTTGTAAACTTATAAATTCATTTTCAATCAGGTTTATCGAGGTATAACTTACATACAGAAAAATTGATTCATTTTAAGTGTGCCATTGGATGAGTTTTGACAAATGTATACAGTCACGTGACTGCCACCATAATTATGATATAGATATTTCCACCACCCTAACATGTTTCCTTGTGCCCTGTTGTAAGGAATCCCTGCCTCCTTTCCTGGTACCTGCCAACCACTGATCTGCTTTCTGTCACTACAGAGTTCCCTTTTCCAGAATTTCATGTAATGGAATTATACAGTATGTAGTAATTTGTGTCTGGCTTCCTTCACTTAACACCGTGCTTTTGAGATTTGCTTATGTTGTTACATGGAACAGTAGTTAATTCATTTTTATTGCTGAGCAGTAATTCACTTTTGGATATACCACAATTTGTTTATCTCTTCAGCAGTTGATGGATATTTGGGATATGTTCAATGTTTTTGGCTATTATGAATAAAGCTGCTATTAACGTTTGAGTACAAGTCTTTGTTGGAATATGTATTTTCTCATATGTTTTCTCCCATTTCCTGGGAGCCATCTCTTGGAGGTTCCCATATGGCCCCAGGGCAAATCCCCTCTTTGCATGGTACGTGATGTCTTTTAAGAGACTTCCTCTGCGTATCTTTCTTACTGTATCTCTAAATATTTCCCTACACAAAGTTTGTAGTCCATTCAGTCACTAATCCAACATCTGTGCACCCAAACAATGCTAAGGGCTGGAGACAAGCATGAACAAAGCAGGTAAAGTCTCAGTCCTTACAGAGCATCGAGTGGGTAAAATTGACTATTAACAAACAAAAATATAAAACAATTGCAGATCGTGAGTGCTACAACAAACACTAGAGATGAAATGACTCTAGCTAGTTACCATAGGGTAGAAGAAAACATGGTTGGAGGTGAGAAGATCAAAGAACCAATAGGCTAGGAGGTTGGTGGGGTCGGCCATATAGGTGTAGATGTCATCAAAAATAATGATGGAAAGGGAGGAACTCAGTGAGCTCAGAGCCAAAGCCTTTCATGAATCGTGTGGAGTTCTCAAGATGTCTTATAGACAACAAACATGGATACTAGGCAATAAAGCCTGATATCATTAACTTCTAAGGATTTCTGATGTTTGAAGGAGGAAGGAAAAGAAATTGTTTGGATACAGCAAAATGGAGCAAGGATGACACTTACATCTGAGTCCTAAAGTACTCAGGATTACACAGGACAAAGGACGAAGAATTCGGGAGGAAGGGGGAGAATGGGAGATGAGATCAGACTCGGAATGAGTGTTCTGTGTCTGTCAATGGCTTGAGAAGTTTGGACTTCTAATGATGACTGAAGAAAACAGATGAAGAATGGGAGAATGGGTGGGAAGAAATGGAATCTTTGGTCCTGAGTATATGGCCCAATGGCATCGGGCTACTCTCCTGAATCTCCCCAAGATTCCGAAACCTGGGAGCAATGCCTTTACTCGGAGCATGAGCCTACTTGTTCACACAACCAAGCTTTTGCAAAGCTGTTTTAGACTCAGTAATTTCCCTGTTCTTTTCATTCACAATTCAAGTCAAATTTCACTTCTTCCTTGAGCCATCCTCAATCTCCATTTCCACCACACCCTAATAAAGCAGAATAAATACTGAATCCCTAGCTTTCTCATAGCTTCCTATTTGTTGTCTAATTTTAGATCACACTAATATGTAATTATTTGTTTACGTGCCTGTTTATCTTATTCTAATAACAGCTCCTTAAGAGCAGAGATTATGTTACTCATTTTTGATTCTTAGAAAATAGTAGAGTCTGTTCCATGCATACCACATCAATGAAAGTTGATTGGAAGAATAAGAGATTCAACTCTGTTAATCTACTACCTGCTTTGTTAGGTTGTATTTCCTCTTATTTATTGTACTTACCTAGTTTAAGTTTAAGAGAATGATTCTTATAGTAGTATTTTGAGCTCAGCTAACAAATCCATGTTATCTTATTCATGTGGTTTAGAATAGTGTTGCATGTGTACATCTTTCTAGTCTATATCCTGATAAACTGAGGAGTCCACACTTTGTGGCTTGTTCCTTCAATGTAGTTTCTCTCTTCCATTATTTAGGTCATTTCAGTTGCCCTTCTCCATGTAATTAAGTAGAGACTCCCTTTGTTTTGTTCTTTTTGAACAACAAAACAGTACAGGTTCCCCCTCCCGCTTACCACCCTCCCCATCAAAAAATAAAGCTTCCTATGAAACCTTTTATAAGCTGAAATGGCTTAAAGCAAAGAAGTAATTACCTTGCTAATGGATGCCCAAAATAAATTGAGGTAAAGCACAAATGCTCTTACAGTTCAAAAGCGCCGCCTCTACGACGTCTTGATGCAAAACACGCTTTTCACTTTTTTGCCTTTTCTTTTCTTTTTCGTAAAAGTAAAAATCCTCTTCAGATTTCTTTCAGCGAGTGAAAACATACTAACGTAATTCTCTTAAAAGCGAAGCAGGATAAAGCGAACTTTGAAAAGTGGTGGACACCTGCACTCGCTTCGCCCTTCCTTTGTTTCTTAAACTCGTCACTAGGGCTTAAGGTCAGCTTGGAAAGCTGACTGAAAATAGTGCTGGTTGCTGCTGTGTAGAAAATATCACTTTACATAAGGCCTTACCACTCAAGAGATTTTAATTACAAAAACAAACTAGTTTTTTTTTTTTTTTAAATCACTGAGGATTGTGTCGTTTACCACATTTAATACGATCATTTATATAAAGGATCTTAAATGACAGGATCAAGAAAATGAATGTATTAGCTGTTTCTAGATACATAAAGTATGAAAATTAGAACATAACCTTTAAAATAGACATAGTTAGGACAAAAGATGTATGAATCTACATTAGTAAGTAGATGAGTAAGATAAGATATCCAGTGAATATTATGCAGATACGGCATATTACTTTTTAAATGATATAAATTGCTTTCGAAAATCCTGAATCCTCCTCAGAATGCTGCTAGTAATTGTGGAAGGCAAGATAATAGGTCCCCAAAATGTCCACACCTTAATTCACAAAACCTGTGAATACTTACCTTACATGGAAAAAAGAGAGTTTGAAGATGTGATTAAATTAAGGCAGTTGACATGGCGAGACTCCTGGGTTAGCTGGGCGTGCCTAATCTAATCACGTGGGGCCTTTCCTAGTTATGATCTGGGGGAGATGTGACTGTGGAAGACAGAACCAGAGGGATGGCCATGTAAGGACTCAAGCCACATTTGCTGGCTTCGAAGATGGAGGAAGGACACCAGGAGCCAGAGAATGCAGGTGGCTTTTATAAATTAGAGAAGGCAAAGAAACAGATTCTCCTCTAGAACCTCCAGAAAGGAAGACACGGTCCTGCCGGCGCTTGATTTTAGCTCAGGGAGACTTTGCGCAATGGTAAGACAATAAATGTATGATGGTAATTTGATATAGCAGCCATAGGAAACTAATACGTTAAAAAAGTAATGGAACTGCTTTCCAGAAAGAAAGAAAAAAAGAAAACCTGGGTAAAAGTAGTGTCTCTTTTAGACGTAATAGAGAAAATAAATTTAGAGCATGAATTATCTCTGATTTTTTTTTTTAGATAAGTCTAATAACTACTTAAAACAAAATAGAGGGGGAAAAACATGATATGCACCAAAATGTTAACAATATTATCTGTTTTCTTTCTTTTTTCCTTCTTCCCTCCCTCTCTCTTTTTTTCCTTTTCCTATGTATTTGCTTAATTTTTTACTTTCCTGTAATAACTATATATCACTTTGTATATTAACAAAATATTTGGCAAAGAATGGAGGTAGCTAAAAGAAATAATTTATTTATAAAACAATCTGGTTCAAAGGTCATTTATACCAGGAATCCTGACCCATGAGCGAGTTTCCCAATCAATAAGAAATTCTCTTTCTAAGCACTCTGAGGTAGCAACACACACACGCACATGCACACACACACACACACACACACACACACAAAATCTTTGAAGCAAAAATTAATATTTTAAAAACCTTTATATACCACCATGAGCCTGATAGTTTCCTAATATTCAAAAGAATATTCTTGATGAAATCGACGGGGATATTACCAAGTGTGATTTTTTTTTTCTTGACATTGTAATAATGAAATTTATCAACATTTGGCAGTTCCAGAATCACACCTGGGTAAAAAGATACATGCAAAGTGGGAAACAGACTGATGGGTTTTCATGTAACAGAAGAAGAAAAGTTCACCAATATGGTTTTGGTTTCCCCATTCGACTATTCTTCAAGAAGTCACCACTGTTGAGTTCCTGTGCAGTATTAAAGAAGAATATCCAATTATATGAGAAGGCTATTAAATACTCCTCTCTTTTCTGACCACATATCCCTGTGAGATGAGGCTTTCTTCATATACTTCAGCCAAATGATATATCACAATAAGGTAAATGCACAAGCAGATTATGAGAATCCAGTTTTCTTCTATTAAGCCAGACATTAAAGAAACAGCCACAACATAAAACAATGTCAATTTTATAATTAATTTTATTCTAAAAGCATGTTTTGTGTGCATATTATTTATTTAACAGGTAATGGATTTATTGTTGTCACTTTAAAAATACTTTAAAAACCTTTCACTATTGATTCCCAGTATTGTAAATATCAATAGGTATAATCCACATAAATAAAAGTTCTCACTAATTTTTAAGAGTGTAATAGATTTGAGAGACCAAAAAGTTTGAGAAATGCTAAATAAACAAAGTTATAGAATCTAGCAGCTTCTGACAGAGAGATCGTAAAAACTGTGAGTCAGAGTCATCTTGTTTGTTTGACACACCTGTGATTTCAACAAGGGTTAAAGATACCACAGTTCTAAGAGCTGTTCCAGTTATCCATATGACTGCTAAGATTTATGGTTGTTATGATAAACTGAATTTTAAGTGAATTACTTTAATGTAAAAGAGATTTCTTATTCTATCAGTAATAAAAAGTGCAAAAATATGAAATACGTTTTGATCTTTTGCTACAAGAGAAAATGTTACTTTATTGAAAGAATGGAGAAGAAAAATGAATGGGAATTAATATAAGGAGGTAAGAGTTTTGGAGCCATTCTAGAGAAACTAGCCACTAAGAAAGCTGGTAATAAACAGGGTTATAGACCACGGAAAGACTAGAATTTCTAACTTAGCTGAAGGGATATTTGAAACAAGAAGCTTAATATGCCAACTAAAATAAAACCTCAACTTTAAGAAACATTTTTTATGCCCGTAGTTTTTATAAAGTATACCATCAATGTAAATAACCAAAGAAAACATATTTTTTATCCATATAATTTCCCAGCTGCCACATTGCAGACCAGCTGGGTCATTGCATGGCCACGGTGACAAATAACAGCTCTTGAACTGACAATCTGTATTGTGGATAGTTCACATATGGAGAACCGGGAATTTATTTTATATAATTTAATTTTCCCGCTCTACCCAGCAGAGAAAATGTCTCAGATATTTTCTGGAGTAAATGGTCATGTTCCCTCAACTGTGATTCTAGAGGTACAGTATTTTAACACTAATTAATTGAGCCGATGATTCTCTCAACACTCAGGCTCCACTAGCTGCATGCAGGAGCTAAATGGGCTGTAACACAGCACTGGGCCGAAAGGGTTGTTGAAGTACTCCATTGCTACACACTGTTCTGCCGCAATGATAATGATTTGATGATGACCCAGATGGATGATGATGGCTAGGACTTACTGATGTTGTTATACCGCTGGCCATTTGTTTTACTACTCATTCACTTAAGTCCTGTCACAGCACATCTAGTGTTTCATAAATTACTGGTTTAAAATACATTTAAAAGCTTTTTTGTTAAAAAAAAAAATGGGTTAAGGGGTCTATTCTCTCTGAGTGAGAAGCTATAGATGAAAAAATATGATTTAATAATGATTGCATTGTGACAATTGTTATAGTGTTGAGTTAAAGTTAATTTTAGGACACGAGTGTAGAAGATGTTTGTGGTCTTTTGGCAATGAGCATCCTTTTTGTCTCTTTCTCATACAAATTTCCTCTTGGAAACTATTTTATCTGCCATTGAGTTTAATCTGGTGGTACTTTTTGTCAGTCAACTGTTCTTGCCTCCCCAAGCCAATGGCTGGGTGCATAACCCAAGCTTGATGCACATTCCGTGAAGTTTGAATCTTGAGTAGAGTGTATCAGAGACTGAGGATGGCTGAATTGACTGACTCTAGTCTCACTAACTAGGCAAAGCTGTTCTTGCTGCCACTTAATTCCTGTTTCTCTTGTTTACTAGTCTCTGGAGTTAACTGGGTTTCAGCTCACAAGAACCCTTCTTCTCCAGCCTGCTCATTGGATTTCTATACTCTTGATATCTTTCCAGAAAACTTTCTTTTTGCTAAAGTAACCGGAACCTAAACATATAGTTTTTGGCTTGCAACCAAAGAACCCCAGTGTAAACAAGTGTCCATACATGAGTTATTACATTTAAACTTGCTAAAGGGATTTGTAATTTCATGCTACCTAAAGAGCATTAGCCTTAGAGTATGCAAGAGAGCTGGCATAAATACCCCAAACCTCTGTCAATTCAAACACCTCGAGTATCCATAATTATGAACAAAGAACTTAATTCAAGAATCATTATAGAATACTTACTCCGTGTCATGCATTGTGCTAAATTCTACAGCAGACACTGGAAATTTGGAGATAAAAATAAAATGGTCGCTTGTCTTCAAAGACCCTATAACCTAGTAAAGTAAGTAGACATGTCCACAATTAAACAGAACCAACATGATAAATGCTACAATAGGGATATGAACAAAGGACTGTTGAGGCCCAGATGAAGCAGAAATTTTCTTCTGCCAAGTAGTTCAAGAAGGAGTTAGGCCTGAAAATAAATTAGATTGCTCCAGCTGGAGAGAGAAAGGAAGGAATCTCAGGCAGAGGGAACACAGAGGGAGATTAAAAGATAGATCATGAAAAATCGCAGCCTGTTTGAAAATCAGCCTGTTTAGGAGATCGGTTCGGGCGCAGAATACAGGAGGTGTGAACGTGGGAGCAGGAGGTGGGTGTGAGCTTGTGCGTGTTTGCAGGAGTGAGGATGAGTTTAGTTTTGATGTCATTGGCTGTGGAGAGCCCGGACACAGTTTTGGATTGAAAAAGAGTCGAGTGAATAATCAATTCTATGTTTTTTAAAAAGATTACTCATGGAAAATAGAGGCTAGAAAGAAAGACAAAATTACTACGGAATATACTGAAGTAGATGGTGATACCACTAAATTAGATAAAAAATACAGGATGATGTGCAAGTTTGGTGGAAGGGGGTAATAATACTGTTTAGGACAGGAAACTATTACTAGCCACAGCAAACTTCTGAGCTACCTGGAAATGCAAGTAGAGGAAAAGAGCGAGTTAGGGTGACCGATTCTCCTGGGTGGCATCTAGGAGACAGCGGGCCCTGAGACAGCTCCAGACCCTTTCTCCCGTCTCCAGTGTGGTGCGTGGTCTGCAGCGACAGGACCAAATTTCCGCCGCCACTCCTAGGACGGTGCCTAAGAGTTTGGCAGCCATAGAGTCAACGTTTGTCGAATGAATAAGTTACCCTGGTCTTGGATCCTTCCCTTTTTCCTTCTCTTAGCTAGCTGCAGATAATCCTAATTCATGCAGGCCACAGCAGCCAGACTCTATTTTTTTTTTTTTTATGTTGGTAATATCCCAGTTTCTAGATTTTAAATTTTAGTAGAGGTAAATCCGAGCAGTTGAGAATTATGTAATATCTGCATGTTGCTTCCATTATGGTTATTAACTGATACTCATTAACACAACTGGTGCAGAATAGGCGTGGACCATCCTTTGGGCCCGACTGGGCTCCTGGTTCATATGTGTGAAAAAATTTGTTTATCTGGGTAAAAAACATGGAGGACACATTCTGCCTACAGACTGAATGGGAGCCAGAGTAAAACGCTGTTTTTGCTGTTTTGTTGCTGGCCACTTGATCTTTGTTTCTTTATTCATAAATAGATTTTTTTTCCATGAAAAATGAACAAATAGATACATATGTTCCTGCTACTCAAGCTTACCACTGTGAAAATTAAACCATCAAAAGGGGACAATACCAGGAACATGTTTTTTGTTTTCAGCAACAGATTTCATCATCCAACAGATGCTAGATGATGACATTCTTTGAATGATATAATTTCCAGAAGGTTTTATCATTAGCGACTAAAAAGTCACACCATCTGTACTGTTGATGATATATGGATAAATATATATAATAAGGGTATTTTTTTTTTTTTTAGGCGAGGCAATCCTTGGTTGACCTCACAGATTGCAAGGACCTTGTCAGTTTACAATCCCTTATTTTTTTATTTTTTTTATGCCTACAGCACCTGTCTTCCTAGGCGGTCTTCCATCCAAGTACTAACCAGGCCTGAACCTGCTTAGCTTCCGAGATCAGATGGGATTGGGCTTGTTTAGGGTAGCATGGCCATAGACTAATAAGGATATTTTAAACTTTAAAGTTTTGCAGGGATTATTTTGGAGTAAATGAAAGGTAAACCTTGACATTTGTAGATGAAAACATCAAAAGTCTATTCCTGGATGACTGAATCCTGAACAGCCACATTCACCTTAAATTCACTTATCAGTTGACTCAGGTATAGTCAATGAACACACACATGGGCAAGGCCCTCTGCTGGACCCTGGGGATTAGGTTTGAGTAAGATAGATGAAGTTCCTGTTTGTCTATCTAGCAGGAGGGGCAGAGATTAAACAACCAATTATATAGTGAATTATTTCATTACAACTGTGGTCACTGCTACAAAGATTAAGTACAGAGCCCTCCAAGAGCAGTGGCCTCACTGAAATCATCCCTGTGACACACTCACATTCTGGCAGCTGAGGGTGGAGGAATCCTTCCCTAAGGAAATGATGTTGGAGTCTCAACCTGAGAGATTAATCTTCTAGTACGGTGAGGGAAGAGCCTCAAGCGTGAAGGAACCTGGCAAAATGACGGAAAGTCATAGGAGCACAGACTCTGTGAGGTGCTTCGGCGTGTGGCTAAAGGCTCTGGCCTCAAGTTTAAAAGACCCTAGCATTTAACTCTTGATCTTATCCCCACGTGAGACTGTATATACAGGTTTAGTATAAATGAATGTTTAAAGCATTGGTTGATTAAATAAACATTTAAAAACATACCACAGTTTTAATTCTCTGTTTTATCTTTTTTTTTTTGGTTGAAAATTCTACATGGCTCAGGCCCCTTTCATTGAGCAAGGCTCTGCTGGCGAGAGACGGGAGTCAGGTCGCAAAGGGTCCTGTTGGCTGTGTGAAGGGTAAGAGGCTAATTTCCCCAGGTCACACTCCTTGGAAATGGTTAAGCTGGCATTTTAATACATGCCTAACCCCAAAACTCAGACTCTCTCTACTGCCTCATAGCCTCCCCTCTACTGCACTGTAGAATTTTGAGAAGTGCGGGCAATACTGGGAAGAAGAGCCAAATTGTCTCTCCCTCAGAATCATATGTTGAAATTCTAACCCTCAGTACTTCAGAATGTGACCATTTGGAGACAAGGTCTTTACAGAGGTAATGAAGCAGAAAGAGGTCATGAGGGTGGGCCTTAATCAAATGTGACTGGTGTCCTTATAAGGAGAGGAACTTTGAATGCAGACATGTACACGTGAAAACACACGGAGAAGAAGGCCATCTACAAGTATAGGAGAGAGGCCTCAGAAGATCTTGAATTTTCAGAAAATAAATTTCTATTGGTTAAGCCACCCAGTGGTACTTTGTTATTGTGGTCACAGCAAATGAATACAGGGAGTTTGTTACCATGTTGGTGCTTCTTTGCTGTTACTTTGTAGATGATATTGCTCTTTTCACAGATACCCAAGGTCCTGGCAGATTTCCCAATACAATATTCCGTTGGCGACAGACAGTCCTTTGTACACCTGGACTTCTCTCCATCATTAAAATCATCATCTAGTAAATCCTCGAAGCCTTGCCTTCCTATTGTATGATGATATATAGTGAAGAATTACATCGTGAAAGCTAAATTCTGCCAATAATCAATGTTAGACATCCAAATTGAGATAAAGCTTTAACTCATTCAAAGATGTTAAGAATATGAAGACATAATTAAAGCTCTTAAGATTGGATGTAAGTCTTAAGAATTTCAGGTACCAGGGGACAATTCAGAAGAGAGATTTCTGATTAAGGGACGTTTACGGCATCTTTCAAATCATCCTCTGAAGTTCACATATAAAGCTAACCCCACTGAAAGGACTATTTTGGCAGATGGAGGGATTGAGAAACTCTGTGTAAATATACTCATTTACAATCTCCTGGCTTATTTGGCTCCACTAATTGAATCAATATTTCTTGTGCATTTTTCCCATTTTGAAAAAACACACAAAAATACAGTACTAACCTAACGCCTTTAGGCATTTGTATTTTGTCTTCTAAACACTTTTTAGTGTTATAATTCCCTCAGCCACTTTGCAATTCTTTATTAAGTTTTAATGTGGTTTAAACTCTCCATCTGTAGACAATATTATATTTCCTCCTCTTTGCCAGCAGGTCTAATATTTCCCAGTAGTCTGTTTTAGAGCTCCTTCTGGTGGTTTAAAGCTATTATGACACATCCATCTGTAGCATCTGCATCAATCCCATCTCACAGTGATTGCTAAGACCTGATCATCAAAACAAAATAATGGAAGATATGTTTGTAATAGAATGCAACGGAATGATGTTAGGGTTTACAAATTAAGAATAATTACTCAACTTGTGACTGTCAGAAAAGGGACGGGAGAGTTTTAGGAGGCAGGTTGCAACTATTCTAGCAAATGACCATTTTCCTCCTGTAACCATAAAAAATATTCTAAGGAATGCATTTTGTATTCCTATTGTTTGCTGAATTTGGCTAAATTTTTGGTATAATTTGAAAGTGGAGGAAGGTCTTTGGTTTTGTGCTATGTTTTTGCTCATATTAATGTCATTTTTGATAACAAGTGTATTAGAGTGGGGCAATAGAACTAATTATTAGCTCCTTTCAAGACTTTTTATTACTTGGTAATGAAACATTGGTACTGAGCTCAGTGACTTGTATTCACAGTTGCTCATACACCTTATGATCTAAGTCTCTGTGTCTTTCTTTTTATTTATTTATTTGTCTTTTATTGTAGTGAAAACACATACTATAAAATTTACCATCTAATCATTTTTAAGTGTGCATTTCTGTCCTTCTCTTTGTCATCGCATACAAATTATAAAGTAAAAGAAGTATTGATATTGAAGTTAAATAAAACACATAAGGATTACAATGATAAATCAGCCTGCATCATGACATGACCAGAACTATGTGAAATATTTTTTTAAAAAAGTAAAAAACAAACTTAGATATATATCAGAATGAATGTTTTTCTTTTCAAAATCCCGACATTGGAAAGTTAAACATTAATTAGAAAGATCTTATCTAAAATTGTGGTTTTTACATCAGAGAATATCGAATGTTAGTTATATTCTCACTGTTGCAGAATAATTCATATTCAGAAGTAGGTTTGATCTTTAAAAAGTGACAGAGGGGATATGGTTAATAATATAGGCAATCAAGCTGAGTCCCACATAGGTCAAAATAAAACCTAACCATTAATGAGCTGTTTCTTTCTTGGTAACTTGTACATGGATTTTTCTGGGCAATTCCAAAAGAGGAAATTTCAAAATATCTTGGGAAATAGCAACATTTTTGGGATCCGCAGAAAAATGGGCATAAGCTATTTAAAGGTTACAAAGCATTTCAATTTATATTTTCTCATCTGACCATAACACACCAGAAAAGTAGATGAAAGAGATTTTGATATTATTATTATTATCCCCAACATGCAGATGAGAAAATAGAGACTTGTGAAAGTAAAGTGTCCCTTCAAGATACTGTAGCTATTTAACGTGGGAGTGATAAATCTGGATGTAGAACAACAAATCCTATGGCCTTTAAGCTCTGCCACAACTCTTTAGTGACTGACTGTTCAGGGGATATTTTTTTTTTTTGAGCTATAACATATTATTTTTGTCTTATAAAAAAATCAAATACCTCTTATCATAAACCTATAAATCTTATAACATTCAAAAACAAGCTGATGAATGAGAAGACTGGAAGAGTATTTCTCCAAAATTGTTAACAGTTAATTGGTAATATTTTATTTCCTTCTTGAAACAATGAACATATATATATTAATAATCGGAAAAAGGTGTTATTTATAAAATTGATTTTAAAATAACTAATTGCTGAGTCCTCAATTTTTAGTTTCCTTTTTATTAAGATTTCATTTATTTTTTTATAGCAATTTAAAGTTCACAGCAAAATTGAGGGGAAGGTACAGAGATTTCTCATATAACTTCTGACCCCACCATATACAGCTTCCTGCATAATCAACATCTCACACCACAGTGGTACATTTGTTAACAATTGATGATCCTACATTGACACATCATAAGTACCCAAAGACCATAGTTCACATTACAGTTCACTCGGTGCTGTATATTCTATGGGTTTGGACAAATGTATAATGACATGCATCCATCATTAGGATATTGCGCAGAGTATTTTTACTGACCCCCATATTCTCTGTGCTCTGCCTAGTCTTCTCTCCCATCCCTCCCACCTCTAGAAACCATTCATCTTTTTTATTGTCTCCATAGTTTTACCTTTTCCAGGATGTCAAATAATTGGAGTCATACAGTTTTTTCAGACCGGCTTCTTTTACTTATCAATATACATTTAAGTTTCCGCTAAGAAGAAGTCTTTTAGTGGCTTCATAGCTCATCTCTTTTTAGTGCTGAATAATATTCCATTGTGTGGATGTACCACAGTTTATTTATCCATTCACTTACTGAAGGACATCTTAGTTGCTTCTAAGTTTTGGCAACTATGAATAAAGCTGCTATAAACATCTGTGTGTTTTTTGTTTGAACCTGAGTTTTCAATTCTTTTGGGTAAATACCAAGAAGCACAATTGCTGGATCACATGCTAAGAGTTTTAGTTTTGTAAGAAACAGCCAAACTGTCTACTAAATTGGTTATACCATCTTATATTCCCACCAGCAATGTATGAGAATTCCGTTGCTCCACATCCTCATTAGCATCAGTGTTAAGGAGTTTGGCCATTCTCATAGGTGTGTAGTAGTCTTTCATTGTTGTCTCAATTTGCATTCCCCTGAATCAGCAGTTTCTTTAAAGACATTTTTAGAATATTAGAATTGAAGAGCTGCAAAGGAAAATTTTGAGAGCTTGTTTGAAGGTTCTAGCAGGGAAGCGAAGCTATTCCTATAGCCTTGACCGAAGAACGGTCCTCTCCTCTATCGTGGAAGGTCGTTCTCTTCTACTGAGCGTGCAGTTTCGGGAAGGACACACATGGAGTGGTCAGGGAGGAAGAGGACATCTGCCTAGCCAGCCAGATCAGCTGAATCAACTCTGGCCATCAATGGGGTGATAGATGTCGCAGCCAGATCGCCCTCACATCCAACAAAGTAATTTTTTGAATCATGGATAAGCTCTTGAAAGTGTATACAGAAAAAAAAATTATTTTAAACTTCTTACTGAATCAAAGCATATATGGCAGGGCTGGACTTTTTCAGTGATCTTTCATCATTTTTAAAAACCCGTTTAAAATTATAATGAAAATTGTGAACTCACTTACCAGGAAATGTATGTGATCTTTTTCCTCGGAAGAACCTTATTCAATCTATGTACTAATTTTTCTCCTTTCCCTTCCCTACCTCCCTTCCCTCCATCTCTTTTTAGAAAGGATTTAAGGCCGTTTACAGACATGCACTAGATCAAATGCAAAGATAACTAAGTGAGTTGGAATAATGTCTGCTTTAAGGGTCTAGGAGTGGATCACCTATTGGATTCTGAGATGACACAGAGAAGGAAATGCGGTGTATTAGCCCAGTCAGTGATCACAAGAGCTAATCAGTGCTTAGGAGAGACACATTTATATTTGGCACTAAGTCTGAGGCTTCTCATAGGAAGGCAGGAGGCATGTCTTTAAAAATATCCATACAGTAAATACAATAAGTTACTCAGGGCTGCTTCTTATAAAGAAGATTTCAATGGAGATTCGTACTGCAATGCTTAATCAGTTCAATAAAAGTAACATTCTGGTTGGGGAGCCCAAACAATATAGCCCATGTACCCAATACTAGGATGCTCTGACTTTAGTCCAAGAATATGTATAAAGGAAGGACCAGATTGTCTGTTCTTCGCTATCTTCCACAAAGATAGCTTTTCTTGATGACTTTTGATAAATATTTTTATCAAAAAGAAAAAGTTCTACCAGAATAATGCATGTATACAGTAAAGTATCAAATAGTAGATAATAGCTTTGACACAAGCGACAGACTTCCTCTAATCCTCCCACCCTCTAGATTCATTCCTCAGAGGCAATTATCACACTGCTTAGTTCTAGTGGTTCCTTTCATAATATTAAATAAAATGCTATTTATTGATTTATAAATTTTAGATAATCTGCAAATTTCAATTTTAGATTTAGCTGAACTATACTACTCATCTCTGATAACTGTTTTCGGTTTTTCTAAAAACTTATACTAATAAAACTCGATTTCATATTCCATTAGTATGTAATTGCCCTCTATATAAGATAAAGATTTTAACACCTCTAAATTTCCTCTCCTTTTGTAGCCCTTCTTTTGTAAATTATACTTTTATTTTCAAATTGTAAATATTGCTAAAGGTTGCTACCATCGTATTATATTCAATACCCTTGCTTTTTTAATATGCTGACTTAACTTAAAATCAAATAGTTATGTTATCATGGTTATAAAATTATTATTTACTTTTAGATCAAGTTGTATGCTAGGATCATATTTTCTTCCTAGTGGGTCACAATCCATGAGTCACTTGAAGGAAAATCTTCTTAACATCAGAGTCAACTGGATTTCATTTTTCCAAGCATTTAAAATCATACTACATTTTACATATTACATAAAACATACTGAATTTACTAAAATGGACCATAATTTTCTTTTACAGTTTTTGATTTTGCCTATAGTTTCTAATAAACTTTTATTTCTTGTTCAGAAATAGAATTGAATATCCTCACACTTTTACATCCCTGCGGTTGTGCAGTCTGTTGTTTGGGGTCTTTATGCTTGGAGTCCCCTTTCTCAGAGGGGAGTCTACGCCATGCTCTTTGTCCTCAGCTCCCATCAGGCCTATGTGTTCTCTGGAGCTGCTGAATTGTGTCACCTCTGGGTTTGTCTTCACTGCTCAACCTCTCAATGGTTAACCAAACCCGGTCTTTCTCTTTCTTGTATTTTCTTCAATCTTCAAGTAACTTCTTCAGAAAAGGTATGAAGGGATTAAATTCTCTAAGTCCTTGCATATCTCAGTGTGTCTTTATCGTTCCCTCTTCACCCCCACATGATTGGTAATTTGTCTAGGTACAGAATTTTAGGTTAAAACTTAGTTTATATCAAAACATCGAAGGCCTTGCTCTATTTTCTTCTCACTTCCAGTGTTCTAGATGAGAAGTGTGGCGGTAGTTTGAGTCTTGAGTTTTTGTAGGTAATCTGTTTACTCTCTGGGCAGCTTTTAGGACTTTCTCTTTATTCTCAACGATCTAAATTTTATAGCAGTGTGTACAGGCAGTTTCCTTACTCATTCCATGGTCCCGTTCAATCGGTAGATCCCATCGTTCTTCCAGACTTATTATTCAGACGTTGAGCCTAAGAAAATAATTTTCTCATATGTCCTCTCCTATTGTCTAGTCTTCTTTGTTCTATTTCCTGGAATATTTACTCAGCTTTTTTCCTTAAACTTCTATTTGGATTGATCCTTTGTGCCTCATTTTCTCTCATTCTATGTTTTTGAGAGGATTTCTTTACTCATCTATTATATTTTAAAACTCTGTTTTTGCTACTAATATTCAAGATTTTCTTTCCCAAGAGCTCTTTCTTTGCTTTTTGATTATTCTCTTTTATGGCACACTGTTCTGTTTTCAGGGGGTCATAATGTCTCAGTTTTTCCTGAGCATACTAAAAATACACTTAAAATACATTTTAAAAATCTTCGTTTTCTGAATTTTTCATTTTCTCTTTCTTTAAATTTGGCTTTTCTGCTGCTGGGTTTTCTCTTATTCCTAGTGATTTATGATTGACATTCTTATTTAAGAGAAGGCTTAGGGATCCCCAAATGCCAAAATGAGATCGGTATTTACTCTAGGCAGCCAAAACCCACACTAGAAACTTCAAAATTCTCTAGAGAGCATCCATGTCTTTAGTAAACAGTCCTCTGGGTTTTTCCCTTGAGTTAAATGCTAAATTTCCTGACTACTTTGAGTGGTTAGGCAGGGGCCCTGAAGGGTACATCCTTTGTGTGCCCAGACTTTTAATAAATTCCCTGTTTTTTGGCCCCACTTGTAACTTCTGCCCTCTGTCAGATCTTCTGAGCCCAATAATCGCCCATGTTCCCCAAGGCAGATCAATTCCCATCTCCCTTGCAGCACCCGTGGAGCATATGTCTGATGGTTGCTCCCTCTACTGTTTCAACTGACAATACCTTCCACCTACTCTACATGGGCCACCAATTTGTTGAAATCTCTCATGTGTTGTTGGGCCTTCTCATGCTTATTGATAGTACAGAATTTTTTTTTCTTTTTTTACATTTCTTTAATTTCATTTCATTAGATTCCAGGAGGACTAGAGGGATATGTACCCAGGTTTTGGTTTGGTTTTGTTTTTTGGTAAGTGCTCAATGGCAGTCAGTTTCAGATTATGTTCTGTTATGGACTCAATTGTGTCCCCCACAAAATTCATAGGTTGAAACCTTAGTCTACAATGTGAGTATATTTGAAAATAAGGCCTTTAAAGAAGTAATTATGGTTAAATAAGGTCATAAGAGTGAGACCCTAATCCAACAGGACTGGTGTCCCTGTGAGAGGAAAAGATACCACAATATACATGTACAGAGAAAAGACCATGTGAGGAAATGATGAGATTGGCTCTCGTAAACCAAGGAGAAAGGCCTCAGGAAAAATGAAACCTGACACCTTGATCTTGGACTTCCTGCCTCCAGAACTGTGAGTGATAGATTTCTATTTTAGCCACCTAGTTTATGGTATTTTGTTATGGCAACCTGAGCTGACTAACACATGCTACAAGAAAAGCACTCACAGTACAGATAATCTATATTACTAAGTAAGTACTGGGCTTCCCATTTCAGATGACACATTCCCATGAAAGTGAGGAGTCTAAGAAGGATGCTTTATGAAAGAGAAGACCAGTATATTTCTACATGGAGGTAGACTGAGGGAATTATCTAGGCTGGCTCCAGACGTTTTTGCTCCAAAATATTGAAGCAAAAAGTGACAGAAATGAAGGGAGATATAATATAAGAATAATAGTTGGAGATTTTAATATCCCACTTTCAACAATGGATAGAACAACTAGGCAGAAAGCCTATAAAGAAATAGAAGATTTGAACAACATTATAAACCATTTATACTTAACAGACATCTATAGAACACTCCAACCAAACTTCATAGGATATATAGTCTTATCAAAAGTACATGGAACGTTAGATCTTATGCTAGGTCATCAGCAAATCTCAATAAATTTGAGAGAATAGAAATAATATAAAGTATATTCTATGAACAGAATGGAATGAAATAAAATTCAATAGCAGCAAAAATGTGGGAAATTCACAGATATGTGAAAATTAAACAACATGCTCTAATAACCGATAGATCAAAGACAAAATCAAAACAGAAATCTGAAAACACTTTGAGATGAATGAAAATAAAGACATAACCCAAAACTGGTTATTTGAAAAGATGAACAAAATTGACAGACTTTAGCTAGTTTGACTAAGAAAAAAAGAGGAAAGACTCAGATTTCTAAAATTAGAAATGAGAGAGGGGACCTTACTACTCACCTTACAGAGACAAAAAGAGTTATAAAGGAATACTCTAAACATTTATATGCCAACGAATGGAATAACTTAGATGAAATGGTAAATTTCTAGAAAGACACAAACTACCAAAATGGAGTCAAGAAAAAACAGACAATCTGAATAGATCTATAACAGTGCAGAGATTAAATTAGTAATAATAATTTTAAAAACTACCCCCCTGCAAAAAAAGCTGCAGATGGTTTTAATGATGAATTCTACCAAAAATTTAAACAATTTTAATGCTAATCTTCATAAACTTTTCCAAAATATAAAAGTGGATAAAACACTTCCCAATTAATTTTATGAGTACAGGCAAAGGCATCAGAAGAAAATAATACTATAGACCACTATTATCTCTTATGAATATGGATGCAAAAATCACCAACAAAATACTAGCAAATCTAATTTAGCAATATATAAAAGAATTACACACCACGAACAAGTGAGATTTATCTCAGGAATATAGGGTTGTATTACATATGAAACCAATTAATGTAATATATCATATAAATAGAATGAAAAACCAAAATCACATTATCATCTCAATAGATGCAGAAAAAGAGTTTAACAAAATCTAGCACCCAGTTTTAATTTTAAAAACCCAACAAACTGGAAATGGAAGGGAATTTCCTCAACCTAATAGCTAAAAGCATATGTAACAGTGAAAAGCTGAATAATTTCCCTCTACAATAGTGACTAACTCAATATTGCTCTGGAGATTCTAGCCAATGTACTTAGGTAAGAGAAAATAATAAAAGGTATCCAAATTGGAAAAGAAGAAGTAATACTATCTCTATTCACAAATGATATCTTATATATAGAAAATCTTAAGGAATTCTTAGAGTTAAAAAACTATTAGAACTAATAAAGTAATTCAGCAAGGTTGCAGATTATGAGATTAACATGTGAAAATCAGTTGTATTTCTACATACTTGCAATGAACAATAAAATGAAGTTAAGAAAAACAATTCCAATTAAAATAGCATCAAAGAATTAATGTACTTAGAAATAAATTTAACAAAAGAAGTATAAAACTTATACTCTGAAAACTACAAAACATTGCTGAAAGAAATTAAAGAGGATCTAAATAATTGGAAAAACATTTTATGTTCATGGATTAGAAGACTGAATATTGTAAAGATGACAATACTCTTTAAATGGATCTACAGATTCAACGCAACTCCTATCAGAATCCCATCTGACTTCTTTGTGGAAAATGACAGGCAGATTCTAAAATTCATATTGAATCACAAGGGATCCACAATAGAAAAAACAATTCTGAGGAAGAAGAATAGAGTGGGAGAGCTCCCAATTTCAAAACTAATTACAAATCAATGGTAATCAAGACATTCTGGTACTGACATAAGGTTATATATATATATATATATATATATATATATATATATATATATATATGATAGAATTGAGAGTCTAGAAATAAGCCTATATATCTATGATCAACTCATTTTCTGTATAGGTGCCAAGACCATTAAATGGAAAAATAGTAATCTTTTAAAAAAATGGTTCTGGGGCAACACAACATGCAAAAATATAAAGTTAGACCCCTACTTCACACTATATACAAAATTAACTCAAAACGAATCAAAGTCCTAAACATAAGAGCTAAATCTATATAACTTTTGGAAAAAAAAAAAAAACAACGTAATGATAAACTGAATTTGGCAAAGCGTTCTTAGATATGACACCAAAAGGACAAACAACAAAAGAAAACCTAGATAAATTGGACTTCATCAAAATTAAAAATATCTGTGCTTCAAAGGACACCATCAAATAAATGAAAAGGCAATCCACAGAATAGGAGAAAATATTTGTAAATTATATATCTAGTAAGAGTCTAGTATCCAGAATATATATAGAATGCTTATAACTCAATAATAAAAGTTAAGAAACTCAAATAAAAAGTAGACAAAGGAGATTAATAGATATTTTTTCAAGGAAGGTATACAGATGACCAATAAGCACATGAAATGATGCTGGACATTATTAGTCATCAGCAAATTGCAAGTCAAACACTCAATAAGATACCACTTCATCCCTACTAGCATATGTAGAATCAAAAAGTCAGATAATAACAAGTGTTGGCAAGGATGTGAGGAATTCAGAACCCTCATACACTGCTGGTAGGAATGTAAATTGGTACAGCAACTTTGGAAAAAACAATCTTACAGTTCCTTAAATGATTAAACATATTACCATAGGATCCAACAATTCCATTCTTAGGTATAGACTCAACAGAAATAACATGTCCACACTGAAACTTGTACATGAATGTTTATAGTAGCATTATTTATAATAGCCCAAAGTGGAAACAACCCAAATGTCCATGAACTGATGAATGGATAAACGAAAGTGGTATATCTGTAAAATGGAATATTATTTGGCCATGAAAAGGAATAAAGTCTTGATACATGCTACAACATGAATAAATGTTGAAAACTGAAAAGAGTCCCTAACAAAAGATCACATATTATGATTTTATCATGTGAAATGTCCAGAAAAGAGAAATCTGCAGCAACAGAAAGTAGATTAATGGTTGCCTAGGGTTACTGGGTGGCAGGGGGAGACTAGGGAACTGGGGGTGTGATAACTAAAGCTTACAGGGTTTCTTTCTGGACTGATGAAAATATTCTAAAATTGACTGTGGTGAAGGTTGCACATATCTGTAAATAGACTAAAAATTATTGAATTATACATTTTAAATAGATTATGTGATATATGAACTACATCTCAATAAAGCTGTTTAAAAAAAAATGGGAGTGATGACTTTCAAGCTCTTTACATGTCTGAGCTGAAACCAAAAGGGATCAATTATGACAATAGTTTTTGTAGATGAATACTTATGGGCACTGGTTGATGTGTATATCTTATTGAGCGAAAATGGCAGTCTATAAAACAACATACATGCTTCTATTTAAAAGTATTTTTATAAACATAGAAAAATATATGTAAGGATTGTTGAAAGTGATTATTTTTGTTGGTGAAGATATGGATATTTTAATTTTTCTCTTTTTGTGTAGCAGTGATATCTATAGTGGATATGTCTATATCCACTATCTATCTATCATCTATCTATTTGTCACCTATCAACTTTGTATTTGAAAAAAATATTTAAAAATTATTTCGTTTCTACTATAACACAATCAAAACCCAGAGAATATGGTTGCTGCACTTTATCTTGAAAAACTCTCAAAGGAATTATTCATAAAGAAACAATCTCAGAAAAAGACTCATAGAATATGTATCTTTGAATGATATAACCTAGTATAGACTTCAAGTTTAACTATGTGGGAAGTGTATATCCTAGTAAATGTACAGGGTAGTTTACTGAACAGGGCAGTAAAGATTTAAGCTTAATAAATGTTAAACAGTATGAAAATCACAACATTGACTTTAAAATAGTTTATCTGAAGCCTTTCTATTTAACACAATTAATTTTAAAAAAAAGTCACTCCTAGATTAGGACAATAAGACCTAGCTATCTGTGATGGGCACTTACTTTTTTTCTAAGTAAGAATGTTAAGTGGAAAAGTGGAGGAATGCATCTAGGTCATCCAAAAATGACATTAAATCTTTGAAGGATATTCAAGCAAGCAAAGATAAGATTATGCATTTTTATATTATAATTGGAAATATAAGATACCTCTGGTGAGTATGGGGTAGAAATATAGATATTTATATTTGTAAATATCTTATATTTATATCTTATACTTATTTATAAATCTCTCAAACAAACTTTGTTTCATCCATATACAGATATTCTAGAGTAAAAATATGGTTACCTAAAATTACAACCCACATGTCATTAATTTTTTTTCCCTTTCTATTGCTTATTCCAAGCACAGGAAAATATTTACTAACAGAAAGTGCATTTTTTTTTCTTTTAAAAAATCATATCAGTGTAATCGTGCTTACTTTTACTTTTAGGTGCCTCTGTTCATGTGATAATTTTATGCTCATCCTACTTATGAGGATACTATTTAGTGTCATAGTTTGAAATACCACATTTTTATGGATTTCAAATTACTTTATGCATTTCTCTGTAAGTATATTAAATGTGAGCTTTTCAAATGGGTAGAAATGCAAATGGGCCTAGTGAGAACAAGAATTAGGAAGTAATTCAGTTATGACATTATAGTTGGCATTTATTAAACTCCTACCATGTATCAGGCACTAGTTGAATGCACTATCTCTTTTAATCTACACAGTAAACTAATTAAATAGGACACTAAGGCTCACAAGAGTTTACACATCTTGTTTAACATAACCACACTTTCAGTAAGTGACAGACGTAGGCTTAAACCAGGTATCCATCTCTAAAATCTGAACTCTTTCTATATTACTCCAAGAGAATGAAATGACATCTTTTTGATAACCTCAAAAATGTTGGAAATTTAGTTAAGAACTTGGGCTCTAGAGTCAGATCTGGGTTTATGCTACTCATTACGTGTATAATCTTGAGCAAGTAAACTAAGCGTACCCAAGATTCCTCATCTTAGAGTCGGGCAGAATATGATTGACCTCACAGAGTTGTTGTGAAGAGTAAATGTAATTATTATATGCAAAGTCTTAGCACTGCTAAGTAATTGTTAGCTGTTATTATGATGACGAGAAAATTGTCCTGATAATTTTATAAAATAAGATTCCATTCCTACGGTCATGCTGTGATGTCCCTAGAAGGAAAAAAGAATTCCTATTATGAGCTATCTTTGGAATTAGGATAATCTGGCCAGAAAACAATACCTTGTAGGTTGACTGTAAACTGAGGTGAGTCACATTTGCTTCTTTGGGAATCTCTTTCCGGCTTGGACTCTGGGGCATCTGTATATCTTGTGTGGGGTAGAAACATGGCTTCTTCCTCATGGAGGCGAGCTGTGTTCTAAGCCAGGAGGCCCATCTTATGACAGGAAGAAGGCAGTCATGTCAGGGATCAAGTGTTCAAGGCCTCGTGCCTGCAGGTTCACGGAGCAGCCACATCAAGGACATCACAAATTATACTTTGAGTTGTAATTTCCTTCTGTTAACCTCAGGACTTTAATGAAGACCGTCCACATGTTTTAGTCTGGTCTCAGTTCTGCTGTAGGAAATTAAGGGAAGGGTCTGTGTTCATGCTTTGGCTAGAGTGGGAAAAGGTGAAAACAAGTGCTATGGTTTAAGGGTTTCAATTGTAATATGTACGTACAAAATTCTTTACTACATATATTTGTACTTTATTGAAACTGGTAGTCAAATATGTTAGGTTGGTTCTCAACTCAAAATTTGCTCATGATACTGACACAGTATCAAAGTGAATCTATGAGTTCCATTTCATTCTGTTCATTCATTCATTCATTCGTTCACTTATTCAACATATGTAAGGACCATCAATTATACAACATGGTTTATTTTAGTTGTTGGGAACACAAAGTGAATTCTCATCCCATGGAAGACAGACACATAATGGGGGAAGACTGATATCTAAATAAATTACACCACAGTGTGTGTTAAAATGCGGCAAGAAAAAAAGTCTGTGAGACGTTAGTAGGAATAATTCTCTAGGATAAATACAGGAGTACAAACAATTGGATTCCTTCAAATAAGAATGAATAGATATTGGATATATCCCGAAAAACAAATGTCCAATGTTACAATCCTTGAGGAAGATACTAATAATATTCCCATTTGATTTATAGAAAACTGAAGTGTAGAAAAATTACCTAATTTGTAGTTGACTACACAACTAGTAAATGACAACATGGATTTTAATCCATTTATGTCTGACTCTGGAGCCCAGATGTTTTTTTCCCCAAATTTATTGAGAAATAATTGACATACATCACTGTGTAAGTTTAAGGCATACAGCATGATGGTTTGATTTACATATAGTGTGAAATGATTACAATAGGTTCAGCTAACATCCATCTTCTCATATAGATACAATAAAAAGAAGGAAAAGAAAAATAGAAAGAAAAAAAAGAAATTTCTCCTTGTGATGAGAACTCTTAAAATTTACTCTCTTAACTTTCCTGTATGTTATTCGGCAGTGTTAGCTATAGTTACCACGTTGTATATTACATCTCTAGTACTTATTTATGTTATAATTGGAAGTTTGTACCTTTTGACTATCTTCCTCCAATTCCTTCTCTCCTGACCCTCCACCTCTGTTAAGCATGCATGTGTGATCTTTTATTCTATGAATGTGTGTGTGTGTGTGTGTGTGTGTTTTAGATTCTATGCATAAGTGAGATCATACAGTATTTGTCTTTCTCTGTCAGACTTACTTCACTCAGCATAATGCCTTTAAGGTCCATTCGTTGTCACAAACAGGATTTCCTCATTTTTTTATGGCTGAATAATATTCCATTGTATATACATACCACAACTTCTTTATCTACCCATCCATTGTTGGACACTTCGGTTGTTGCCATGTCTTGGTTATTGTGAATAATGCTGCTATGAAAATGAGGGTGCAGCTATCTTTTGTTTTCTTTGGATATACTCCCAGAAGTGGAATTGCTGTATTATATAGTAGTTCTATTTTTAATCTTTTAAGGATCCTTCATAATATTTTCCATAGTGGCTGAGCCAATTTACAATCCCTCTAACAGTGCACAAGTATTCCCTTTTCTCCATACCCATGCTAGCATTTGTTAGATCTTGTCTTTTTGATGATTGTCATTCTAATAGGTATGAGGTACTATCTTATTTTAATTTGCATTTCCCTAATGACTAGCGATGTTGAGCAACTTTTCATGTACCCACTGGATTTTTATATATCTTCTTTGGAGAAATGTCTATTAAGGTCCTTTGCCACTTTTAATTGGGTTATTATTATTATTATCATCATCATTATTATTATTGTATTGAGTTATATATGTTCTCTATATATTTTAGATATTAACCCCTTACCAGATATATGGTTTGCAAAATTTTTTTCTCATTCCTTAGATTGTCTTTTCAGAGCCCAGACTCTTAATCCCTGTGCTAGACTAAAAATGGCTGATATTATCAATCTGCCTGTGTTTAGTTTGGTTGTGTTATCTGGAAAAAAGGATTATTTATTTGGTGCCTCATTTATAAAAGAGATCCCTTAGTGAGAAATACTGTAGCTATATTTAGAATTATCACTTCAGATGGCATTAAATATAATACTAAATATAAAATAGAATGGGTACTTAATTTAGGAATATCAGGAATTACAGGAAGTTTTAAGACCCTACCTTTTGGCTTCCATGCCATTGTGTAATCTCCTCTTAAGGGCTGGTTCTAGTAACTCACTTCTAACAAATACAGTACAGCAAGATCAATTTTTGATAAAAATAAATAATAAATAACAGAATAAATCAATCAATAAAGGAAAAGAGATACTCTTCCTTGCAATAAAATTCCAAGTAATAAAAGGAAAAGAAAAGTGGGAAATAGAGACTCACGTTAGAAAACATCATAGTAATTAATATATGTTACCAACAATCTCCAGTGATGGATGATAGATTTGGTGGGCAAAAGTTTGAAGACAAGCAGGATTTTCCTAGTCTTAAGTTATCTCTTTAAAGATATTTATCCATTTCATAAGAAAGAGAATAACTAGAGTGGGGGAACACAGCAGACACCAACTTAACCAAGTGTTCAAACATAACCAGTAATAAGGAATGACTTTGGACTTTTAAAAACAAATATGAAACACATCATTGAAAAAGACTACATTAAAATTAAGAATGTTTATTCATCAAGGTGTCTTAAAGAGTAAAAAGGGAAGACAAGAAGTAGGGGAAAATACTTTCATCATATATAAATAACAAAGATTATAGCCAGACTAAGTAAAGCACTCCAAAAACCAGCACAAAAAAGACAACCTAATGAAAAACAGGTTAAAGACTTGCATAGACTCCTCAGAAAAGAGAGATTGCAATGGCCATGAAACATATGAAATTATTCTTAAGCACATTGATAATCAGGGAAATGCCAACTAAAACCAAAATGAAATAGCACTACTGCAGAGTAGACCATTTAAAAAAATGAAAAAGAAATCTAACAGTAATTACTTCAGTCAGAATATGGGCCACCAGGAGCTCTCTCTCATGTTGCTGGAAGAAGTGTAAATTTATACATCTGCTCTAGAAAACCTGTTGGCATCAGCTAGTTACATTGACGGTATGCATCCCCCAAGACTGAGGACATCTACTCTTAGGTTTATACCTTTCAAATACACCTTCAGAATTGTAGGCTAACAGGTACCAAAAAGGATGTATGAACACATTCATAGCAGCATTATTCAGAATATTCCTAAATTGAAGCACCCAGATTTCCACTGATAGCAAAATGGGTAAATAATTCATGCAATAAAATATTATATAGCAACAAAAACAAGCTCATTATACACATTTCAGTGTAAATGAATCTTAAAAATCTGTGATTAAGTGAAAGTAGCCAGTCACCTATACACATACACATACACACATACAGACAGACACACACACACACGCAACATTCTCTGTGATTCTATTTAGGCAAAACTAAAATTGTTTTTTTAGTTTATTTAATTTGAAGCTAAAATATAAACAAAAGAAAAGGGGTAACCAGATCTCTTTTGGGGGTCTTAAGACTGTTCTATTTCATAACTTAAGTAATGGTTACATAATTATAATAATAATTTGTTAAATTATACATTCATTTCTGTGAAAAGGAAAAAATATGATATCCTTTCAGCCTTTTTGGGGCAAATCACAATTTTCTAGTACCACAAAAATATTTAATAAATGATGTAGTGAGCTTAAATACTTAATTTTTAAGATCACAAATATTTAGACTTTTCTAAACTTTGATAGAGTGCTGTCTTTTTTATAATAAGTGTTGTAGACAGATTCTTAACAAAATTTGTTGACAGTGACAATCTGTTTTATCCAGTTCTGCAGAAAATGTGGGCCAGATTCTTTTATTATAACCATATGTAATGTGAGACTAAAAGTCAAGATTTTTCTTAATTTACTCCCTTTTTAGTAAATGCCTTCAGGCATAAGATGGGGCTGAAATGTCTACAAGTCAGAATGTTAAAAAAAAAAAATCAGAAATGATACTTCTTCAACTAGTCCACTTGATGGCACTAAACTAACATAGAATATGGGCCAATCCTCTATAGACATTGATGCATTAATGTGTTTTCAATGTGTTTTCATAATCTTAGACCTTGTGAATTGTAAAGTCCTTTTCTGGCTTAGAGCTTTGGATATATTCAGTAGGAAAAAAAGGAATAAAAATTCTTAAAGGATTTAAATGGGTTTTGAGAATTAAAGAAAGATATATTAAAACTGTCTAGGACAAATAAAGCTTTTGAAGTCTTCTTGCCTCTTGCTTCTTCCACATACCCAAATTATGAACTCTAGGAAAATAAATAACTTTGACTCTAGAATTTTAGATCAGACTCGAGACCTCTCTCTCTCTCTCCAGACACACATACACACACACACGCACACACACACACACATTGCAAGATTTTAAACTGAATTCTTTTGTGGGAGAATGAAGTGGAGATTTTGCCTGTTTTTTAACCAGCTTGGATTGATTACAGTGTGGCTTAAACAAGAAACATTTACTTCTTACAGTTCTGGAGAATGAGATGTGTGAGATCAAGATGCTGGCAAATCTAGTGTCTGGTGGGGGCCCACTTCTTGGTTTGCAGGTGAACGTCGTCTTCTTTTATCTTCACATGACAAGGAGCAGAGGGAGGAAACAAGCTCTCCTTTCTCGTCTTATAAGGATGCTAATCCTATGTATTAGTGCTCCAGACTCCTAACTCGATTCTCTCCCAAAGGCCCCATCCTCTGCTACCATTACATAGAGGATTAGGAACTCAGTGTATAAACTTGGTGGGGCGGATGTAGACATTCAGTGCATAACACCATGGTGCATGCACTGCATAGCAGTGCCTTTGCGTGCTGGCAGCGAGGGTGCAGTGAAATAGGGCTGGGTTCTGCAGTTTAAGGAAGATGCTGCTTTACTTCTTGAAGGAGCATCTTCTCTTGGATCATAAAGCAGACTCAAGCTTCTTTGCTCTGACTCCTCATCTGTAAGCAGTGAAGATACTTGGCTGGTGAAGAAAATTGGTAGACAGAAGAAATGGGCGAGGCTACTTTTTCTTTTGGGTGCATTTACTGAAAATGGGGTAAAGTCTTGACTCCGAGTTTCACATTACATATGGCTATAAAAATGTCCTACATGTTCTCTGAGTGAAACAATTTTGCTTTCTGTGTATCAAAAAATTAGTGTTGCAAAACCATAGGCAAAGCTACTGGTGCTGCGTGAAGTTCCAAAAATGATCATAAAAGAAAGCTATGAGGATGTCTCTTCTTAGATTAACCTTAACAGGCCCTTTTCGTGATTTGTGATAAAATAAGGTTCATCTAAATTCTTTAAAAAGATTCTGCAAAGGCTTCACCTTCTGCATGGGGACTTCAGGGTGCCATTTGCCTGTCAATAGCCACTGCAGGTGGAAGGCTCTATTTCTTCAGGGAGATAGGAAACTTTCCGAGAGCAGGGGCTGTCCTATTTCCATCTCTATTCCTTACAGCAGAGAACTCGGTGACTCAGGGAGATGGATACTCAATAAACGTAAGTATGACAACAAAATTGGCATTCTGTTCAGTCTAAGACCTGATCTTGTATCTCCTTGCTTTCCGTGAAGATTTGGTTGTCTAGTATGTTCATATATAAATTAAGAACATCACTTCTGAAAGGTAGAAGAGTTGATAGAAAATGAAATACATTGCGTGCGTGGTCTTAAATCTAAATGCTGAACTTTTTAAAATAAAGCACCACTCTGTGCTTTCCTTACCACTTCCTTCCTCTTTTGCTGCAAAGGACCAGCAGTTTTGTCCATAATACTTCAGAAAATGTTTATTTCCCTCAAGAAACAAAAAAGTTTAAGTTATCACTTCCTCATCATTATTTGACAATATTAAGGAATTTTTGTTGACTAATAAGTATTTAAATATTACTCATAAGAAATAAAAAGTGAATGTATTACAACTATGGGAATTAAAAAAAGTAGACGAATATTTTAGACTTTTTAAAAATATAAAAAACAAAACAGAAACTCACATAGGCTAAAAAAAACCACAAAAAATCTGATCCTTTTTATAATGTAGAACTCATCTAATCTTTATGTTTCTTAAATCATCAACCATTTGTCAAAATGCCAAAAGCAATATTATACACAGGAGGGATATTAATTTTAACCTTAATTCAGCTAGGAACTGCTCTGTGAGCCAAATTTGTATTTCATGCAGCCCACATAAAGTTTCTGAAATATTAGAACAATAGGAAAGCATCAAAGTGTATATTTCCTAATATTTAACAAAATACAGTTTAAAAGCTATGAATCAAAAATCTCTCATCTTTAATGACAGTTTCTCCTGATACAGATAAAAAGTTTCATAGGCAATATAAAATATCATCATGATGAATATCTAAAATCTAAAATAATTTTATTATATAAGAAAAGAGAAGAATTTCTAAGACCTAATGGTTCATATGGGTCCTTCTGATCTGGTCTAAAGATATTTTTATATTTTTACTCTAAATATTTCTTTCTTTTTACACTTTTAAAAATTTTAATACAGAGAAGAGAAAAGTTATTGACTGAATCTATAAAATAATAAATATTTAAATTTCTGAGTAAAAAGTGAAACGTGGATTAAGCTCTAAAGACCAAATCTAGTACAAAGTCCCCTGATTTGGATGTGCATCCTCAGTGTCCTAACACAGTGCCTGGAACATAGTAGGTGCTCAGTGAACATTTATTGAAAGAAGAGGCCACCAAAACTGTAGATCCTACTTTCTCTTGAGTTCTTCCATTTACCTTCATACCAATGTCACTTTCTTAGTGTTGGTCCTCATCATCTCTGGTCTGTTTATTGTACTTGCCTACTAAATTGTCTGTCAGGTGATTGTCATATTTTCTCTTATTCATTCTCTACAATCTAACTTTGATTTTTTTCCAAAGTGAAATTAGATCATCGTAATAACTAATATTTATTAATCTCTAGTAAGTGCCAAACACTGCTAGCTTCATATAATTAAATTTTTACATTAACAGTTGTAAGAAGGTATAATTGTTCTTGATTTTAGAGCTGAGTAAACCAAGGCACAGAGAGGTTAAGTGGATAGGCCAGTCAGTTTGGCTATTGCAGTCTACCTTTAAGTGATTTTACATCATCTGATGTGTTAGGGTGACTAACGATCTCTTTTTCTTGGAACTGTCTTAGTTTAGCTCTGAAAGTCAGGTGTCATAGAAAACTCCTTTGTATTTTTATTAAACCAAATCGCATTTTTATTTCTTGTGATGAGAACTTTAATGAACACTCTCTAAGCAACTTTCAAATATATAATACAGTATTGTTAACTGTAGTCACCATGCTGTCTGTACATTACATCCCAGAACATATTTACCTTATAACTAGAAATTTGTACCTTTGACCAAGTTCACAGGTAAACTGAGATAGTTGGTCACCTTACATATAGGAACTTAACAATAGTTCCCCTCCCAATGTTTGTGTTATTTTATCAAACATTTTACTTTTCCACATATTAGAAACTCCATAATACATTGCTAATATTTTTGTTTAAACAGTCAATTATTGGTAAAAGAAATTTAAATAATGCAAAAATATTGTTTATTTTCTATACTCATCAATCCTTTGTCTAGACCCAGATTTCCATCTGGCTTTCTTTTCTTTCTACCTAAAGGATTTCTTTTAATATTTCTTATAGTGTGAGTCTGCTGATGATGATTATTTCAGCTTTTGTATATCTGAAATGTCTTTATTTTGATTTCATTTTTGAAAGAAAATAAAATAGAAAAAAATAGAATTATAGTTTTTTCTTGCAGTATTTTAAAGCATTTGCTCTGAAGAATTCTTGCTTACATCACTTTTATTGAGATATAATCGACATATAATATTATATTAGGTGTACAACATAATGATTTGACATATGTATATATTGCAAAATGATTACCGTAATAAGTTTAGTTAACATCAACCAAATCGCATTTTTATTTCTTGTGATGAGAACTTTAACGCATACTCTCTAAGCAACTTTCAAATATACAATACAGTATTGTTAACTGTAGTCACCATGCTGTCTGTACATTACATCCCAGAACATATTTACCTTATAACTAGAAATTTGTACCTTTGACCAAGTTCACACATTTAACTTGCCCTGCCCCACTTGCCTCTGGCAAATATGAATTCTTTTTTTTTTTTTTAGATGCCACATATAAGTTATGAGATCCTACAGTATCTCTCTTTCTCTGTCTGACTTTCTTACTTAGCATAATGCCTGTGAGGTCCATCCATGTTCTTGCAAATGGTCAGATTTTTTTTTTATATCTGAATAATATTCATATTTACATATATGTCTATCTATATCACATTTTCGATATCACATTTTCTTTATCCATTTGTCTGTTGATGGACACTCAGGTTATTTCCATATCTTAGCTATTGTCAACAATGTGTCAAAGAACGTGAAGTGCAGATATCTTTTGCAGATAGTGGTTTTGTTTTCTTCAGATAAATACTCAGAAGTGGAATTACTGGATCATATGGTAGTTCTAGTTTTAATTTTTTGAGAAAGCTTCATACAAAAGTTTTTGAGAAAACTATCATATTGATAGTTTTTTGTTTGTTTGTTTATTTTGTTTTGTTTTGTTTTTTGCATGCACTGATCTGGACTCAGCTGAATATTTAAGTGCAACCCTCTACAGATCTCTTTGTGTAGCTTTCTCTTTTCCAGTATTGTTCGGTGAACACTAACTGCTTTGGTATCCGTGGACTTTCATCCTTATCTCTTTGGTCCAGAAAGTCCTCCTGGTTCCCCCGGCTAAATGTCCCCATCTAGCAACACTGCCTGGAAATGCTCTCGAGGTAGTAAACTGGGGCAATTGCAGGCCTCACTTTGCTTTTTTCCTCGTGGATCACAGTTTTTTGTTGCCTGTCTACTGTTTTAGGAGCTGTTGTTTCATACACATTTACTTTTTTATTGGCTGTTTCAGGTGGAGGATAAGTCTGGTTTCTGCTACTTCATTTTGGCTGTAAGTATAGCTCCAAAATGTTTGAATGAGTAATCTTAAAATGTTCTGCATCCACATATTAGCACACAAATTTAGTGTGACTGTCTACATGTTTCTGAACTTAATTCGAAATTGTTTTCATTTAGTCAAGTTACCAAACTAATGTTTTTGTTTATGTAGACATGATAGAAATGAAAGGACTGAAATGAAATGAGTAACTACAAAGATTAGCTACTTAACAGGATCAAGATAAGCAAGGTGGTTCTCAGTTTGCTTATTTATAGCCATTTTACCAGTTGCTTCACTGGCATTTTGAAATAACTACAAAAATATTGCTTATTTTGTAGTATAAAATACAAGTTGTGGAAAAAACATTTTAGATGATCTAAATATGATCTAGTTAGATAATAAAATAATAACTCTTCTGAATGGCTAATATACATTTACATGAATAAAATTATGACCTATGTAATTCAACTTAGAATTCAACCAGTGTTTATTGGATACCTTCTATGTGCCAGACACTAAGCAAAGTCTAGAGATACAGATGAATAATAAATAGCCTCTGCTCTAGAGGAGCTCACAGGGAGGCAGAACCGATAAGTGAATTGACAATGTAATAAGTGCTGCAATTATACTAATTATGGGTTGTTATGAGAGCATCGATGTGGGGCACCTCACACAGCTCAGGAGGGTGTGATGGCTGTGCTTGAGAAGGTATAACTGATGCTATGTGTTATCTAATCCTCTCTTCTTCTTCCTTGCTGGAAGAATTCTGATTTAGTGAGCTATTCACTCTCCACCTCTCTGGTGGGGCTATAAAGTTAACAAGTCTAAACCTATCATTGTACTTCTATGCTCACTTTCAATGACTAGTTTAGGCGTGGGCATGTGACATGACTTGGAAAGGGAGATATAAAAGTAATTCTACAGATGGAACTCTGGAAAGATATTGTCATCATAAGAGACACACAAGGAGAAAATTCTTTCCTGTCTATGGTCATGATTGTGTGAGATGATAGCTGAACTGTGAAATCTATGTTGTGGTCATGAAAAGACAGTCTGAGAATGGCTAGAAGAGCAGAAATAGAGAAAGTTATTGGGTTTGCTGACAGTATAGTGTTGCTGAATTACAAAACCTGGAATTTCCTATCTCTAT